>NC_089586.1:83553747-83700818 GCF_019320115.1 Miscanthus floridulus
ATCCGTTCCCTCAAAAAACTCATCGGACATTTCGCCTCTCCAGACGGGCCATGACTCGTCACGAGTAAGAGGAATACAGATCTAAAAGCGCCCCTACGGCCCGACTAGGCCTAGGACTTCGTAGGTTGGCCCATCAACAGGTTCGACAACTGCTCCTGGCACCTTTAGGGTGAGAGGTGGAAAGGGATGGGCCCCACTAGCAGCTAGTACCCGGGCGCACGAGCGTCGCGGCCATCCTGGCCCACGATCGAGTCTCGACCGGTTATGATCCATGGTTTTTCTTTGAAGAAAGGTACTTAACCCTTGGGACTGGTCGAACAGACCTGAGAACTATATGGATTGACTACTGAGAATCTAGGGCCAGTTGCCAAGCTGACCCAAGCCGGATCCCCACGAACGAGATGCCAGGGGCCCCACTCAGACTAGCCCCATTAATAACTCACCAGGTGCCATGATTCGTCCTTAGAAGAAAATCATGGCATGGCTCGGCCCCTCCATTCTTATTGTAAAAAACGCTTGAGGGAAGACAATCGCAAAGACGAATCGATCCTCGACCAGGCTCCTGCTACGGGAGGGGGCTCGAGGAGAGGGAATAACTGCCCCAGGTCACACTGTGGGCAACAAAAAAGGCCATGGCCTTCAGAGTCCCCCCGTTCAGAAAAGCCTCCGAAGGAGTATCCTACCCCTCCGTAGGCTCGGGGTCTATTATCGGGGACCAATAGTAGGGTACCCGAAGATGAGGAGTTAATAACCATCAACATTGATATGTCCGAGCAATCAAGAGCGCACTACAGCTCCAACCGACCCTAGGTGCGCTAGCTCCACCTCGACCGACCTCTAAGGGCTGGTTCTGCCTCGTCTGGTCTCTAGGGGAGGTCACCACCTCGCCCGACCCCGAGGTTGCGAGCTCCGCCTCGCTCGACCTTTAGGTTTGCACTCCACCTCGCCCGACCCTTGGGTCTGCACTCCGCCTTGCTCGACCCATGGATCTGCGCTCTGCCTCACACGGCCTCTGGGGGAGGACTCCGCCTCGCCCGACCCTTGGGTCTACGCTCTGTCTCGATCGGCCTCTGAGGGAGGACTCCGCCTCGCCCGACCTCGAGGCCATGGGTGTGGCAAAACTGCCTAATCTAACGCCTCACAGGAGTGCTCGTCTTCCATTAGACACTAAGCACCCGAGGGAGAACACTAAATTACTCGGTTCCGTCGGGCACACCCCAAGGGAGAACCCGAAAATCCACATTTTTGTCATCAGGATCACAAATGAGAGAATAAAGCTTACATCATTCTGAACTATTTCTTACATCACTTTTAATACAACATCAGAGTATAATAATTATTAACATAACAGTGAAATGAAATCATATTATCAGAGTTGTAAATAATTTAATTAAACAGCGGAATATAAACATGTGATCAGAGTTATAGCGGAAATAAACCTCTATTAATAACATGCTGAAGTATTGATATATAAACTACGACAACAGATTATTAAACTTCCATTTGTAAAGGCATTTGGTGAGAGTTATAAATAACAACTACGATCGCATCGTAAAGGAAATCCTCTCTGAGCCCACCAGGAGGAATCCACACACAAAGGTCAGCTCTAGCATCCACCTGTCA
This sequence comes from Miscanthus floridulus, assembly GCF_019320115.1. NCBI lineage: Eukaryota > Viridiplantae > Streptophyta > Magnoliopsida > Poales > Poaceae > Miscanthus > Miscanthus floridulus. The sequence continues at coordinate 83,555,371 of NC_089586.1, forward strand.
CCTGCAACAGGGGAAATAAAACTTTGAGTACTCAATTGTACTCAGCAAGACTTACCCGACAGGAGAAAAGAAAAGACTCTAAGGATATGCAAGGCTATCTGGCTTGTGGGTTTATTGCATTTGTAGGAAGCATTACTAAGCGTGCGTCCTTATGTTCGATTTTTATTAATAGCCGCATTGGTTCATTAACTAACCATTCTATATAAGCACATGTGCTACTTTCAAACAGGTGGTAAGCAATCATATTTTCTTTGTCAATCTTCCATCTTTCATCTTCTAGTTCTTACTACGATGCTAAACCGCAGACAAGCCGTACCGGATAGCCCGACGATTCACGAATCAATGCCCCCAGCTGGGTACCCCGAAAACACATGCCCCGCTTGTACCCTAGGCATAAGCAGGACCAACCCATCACTCTCCTGTCCCGGGTGTCCAGGTCCCCGTCCAAACTGGGACTCCAAGCCCCCGCCCCTGAGTCCCGAACTCAGTGCGGTGCAAGGACCTCCTCCACCAAAACAAAACCCTGACAGTCGGTCTGGAAAGAGCCGGATCCGCGACAAGAGAGCAACAAGTCTTCGAAGCGCCCATATACAAGTATGTGCTCGGGATAATAAGTCTGTGACCTGCCCAGAGTTATATACAACAATCGGTCCTTAACCGACCAGACAGGGAAAAACGGTGTAACCAAGCTATGACCCGCCTCTGTGGCGACACAACTTCTTACACCCACCAATACCCAAACCACATCCCTGCCCGGTCACCATTTTCTTTTCAACCATTTTATATATCCCAAGTGATAATCATATAGTAATCTATTTCCTATATCTCGTGAGTGACAGGCAATCACTCGACTTCTACCGGAGTCCTGTAGCATAGCAATCTACACGATCCTGTCGTACTAGTAAGACTCATAGGATAAAGATATATATGCAAGTGGTTTCATTCAACTACTTGAAACTTAATGCACAAATATAATTTAAACTGCAGAAAGTAGGGGTTATACACCGGGGCTTGCCTGGGTAAGATATATATTAAAAGTTAGTATCAGCATCTTCAGATCATCCACCATCAACTGAATAGAAAGCCCATTGCATCATCTCCTAGAGAGAATACCATTACACCATCTTTGGATTCCCAATCACCCTTCAATTGATCCGTTGATCCCTCATCGTACCTATATGATATGCATTGATGCAAATGCATAGATGTAAATAATCAACGATAGCCGAAAAGCTTAGAAATCCGATAACGCCTCACAAGCTAACGCGATAGCTCTAACGCGGGTCTATGTATCCATTTATCGAATAAGGCGTTACTTCCCAATAATTGTTCTAGTTATACAAACCCGAGTTATTTCTTTATCTCATTTCACCCATCTAATCTTTATTCAGAACAGGGCCTCATTATCTATTTAGCAAACTAATTATTCTAGAGCTATAAAAATTACAGTGAGTACCTAATATTGCTAGGAGCCTACTATATAAATTTCAGACTCCACAATATTACTAACTTATCATGGAAATTCCTACAAGTTTGTATTTTACAATAGCAATTATCCCAAATTAATTATATAGCTCCTAAGAGTATTATCCAACTATATGAACAAATTATACTAGCAGGTAGATCAGGATTTTAGAAACTTAACGAAACTAGTTTCATAATTTTTGTACAACTACACAATTTTATATTGACTATACAAGTTTTATACCCGAAACTAAATTAACAAGCGCTTTATAAACTAAAGAGCCAACGGCTTGGCTCGGCCCAGCAAGCGGGCGGACGCAGCGCGGCCCGGAGCGCAGCAGCGAGGCGGCGCGGCCCAGCGTGCAAGCAGCGAGCGCGGCGCGGCCCAGCGCGCGGCAGGGAGCGCGGCGTGGCCCAGCGTGCGAGCAGCGTGGCCCAGTGCGCGGCAGCGAGGCGGCGTGGCCCAGCGCGCGATAGGCTGGCGTGGACGCCCAGCGCGCGGCCAGCGGACGCGAGTGCGCGGCAACGTGGCCCAGCAGGCAACGGGCCGAGTGCGACGTAGCAGCAGCAGCAGGCCGAGCGAGGCAGCGAACCGGCCAGCCCACGACGTATTTCAATGTATTCACTGAATAATTTTCCTACACGAAAACAGCTCTAAAATGGGTGTGATGCAGGGATGACATCATGCTGATGTCAACAAGCTAGCAACAACAGTACGCACCTCCGGCTGCTCTGCTTTCTTGCTCGGACACGGTGCGGTGGAGTTTGTCGGCGCTGCTACTAGCTCGATGCCGAATAGCGCGACGGGAGTATGGCTAACTGGAAAAATGGTGGAGTGCTACTAGGCTACTTTGCAGAGGCGACCGCGTTCGAAACTTAAAGCAGTCGGTGATGACGAAACTTGCATTGCCTCCCCAACATCGTACTACTACATAGTGACGAGTTAGGCACTGATCAGTACTCCCACTCGTCCTTCACACGTGCATGAAAAACAAAGATGGGCCAGTACAATGGTTTAGCCGGCCACCGTCCAACACAACGTGACGACAACTCTGCGTGGCTTTGTGTGCAAACATGAAAGCAACAGCAAATTCACATGCATGCGTTCATTAGCCTTTTTTGTTTAAATAAAAATCCATTTAGGACACCAAATAATATAACGTGACATGCAATGTAACATTCATTTCGTGCTTATCAACATAAACCCGGGCGTGTATATATATATATATATATATATATATATATATATATATATATATTAATGGATCGTTCTATTTATTAATGGATTTTATTTTATTTATAAAAGTTGCTTTTCCCGCTTAATCTAATAGAACAAACCGTTCGCTATTTATTTGCTAGAATCGTTATGGACATTCCTAAATATTTCACTGCGTAATTTAACTTGAGCGCTCAATTCGAGTCCGCAAAACTAAGTCACCCAAGATTCGCTTATCGCCTCAAGTACGTTTAGATTAAAAATTCTAAAAACTCGTTATGGAAATTTTTACTTAGGCCTAAAATGTGGTGCTAAATAAAATCGTAACACCAGGGTGTTACAACCAACCTCCCTTAAAAAGAATCTCGCCTCGAGATTCGAAGCAAGAACCAGAAGAAGGAAAATGTGAGTACATTTCGTAGATCAGAGATTACCCAAAAGATTACACGACTTCGAATACTAAACCACACAGGGGTCTAGGGATACATGGTTAAGAGTAACTGGGTACAACCGAGACCTACTCCAGAAGTCGAGATAGGCAAGGACAATGGAGAAATAGCAGGAAGATGATTATCCAAATCATGGCGTAGCACCATAGGGTCTAGAAATAGGACTCCCAAAACTCAAACATCGTGAACCTTAAGACCAACTAACCAAGGGAACTTGAACTTCTTCGACGAACTAGATCCCTCCGTCTCAGATCACACCACCCTTCAGACAGACGAACCTAGCTTCACAACGTCGACTGGATTTCGTAGCTCTGTTGTGAATATGAGAGGAATGGGGGTGAAGAAAAAGAGCAAGGACCAAGGGTTACTTATAGTGGTGAATGGAGATGGAAAGCAACACACCTGGAGGCGGATGAGGCAGGATGGGATACACAGACGATTCATGTGGTGGGGATAAACACGGCCATGGTGCGCTCCTTGCACAAGCGAGCGGATGGGAAATAAAAGAGAGGAGATAGGAGGGTGCGCTCGATGAGAAAGGCGTGCGGGCGATCGTGTCCCCAAAAAGAAGAAAGAAGGGAAGGGAAACGGGGGGGTCCGGTACGGGAACGACAGTGCGGGGGAGAGAGCCGACCGGACGCCAGGAAAAGAAAAAAAAACACACAGTGCACAAGGACGACAAGTGCGGCACGATGTCGCGGCCACGCGAAAATGGGGTGCTAAAGGACCCGACACAAACAGCGTTCGCAGGGCACGCAGCGAAGTGACCCAGCATGCGAAGCGCGGTCAACTAAAAACAGGGCATGGGACATGACGTCCACTTAGGCTTTTTACGACTACCCACGGCTAACCTTCCTTACTACTCTTCTCTTTCTTTCCTTTACTCGACCACATCCATTTTTCATGTAGACTGAGACCATGTCATACCTTCTTCCTCTAAAACCACCTCTTGTTTACCTTGAGAGAACACTTCTGCATCAACCCGTTGTGGATTTCTCTTTTGAACACCCGAATATTTCTAAGGAGAATATTTTGTGTCAAAAATGATATGGCGGTATAACTTGGTAAAGGTACTTGGTCAACAACCTCGATACCAGCGCGTGCCGAGCAGCATCACCATGTGGCAGCTGTGCCACAGGGAGCCCTCGGTGTCGTCGCGGCACCATAAGTTATTAACCGGGCAACTACTACCAACTTACACGCGACAAAGGCAGTGTGGTCATAGACCACAGAATAAGAGGAGTATTGCAAGGGAAAATTCAAACAATAAAGGTTCCCTTCACAACAAGGGACAAGGAATTTTAAATCCAACAATGGATTTGATTTAAAGAGACTCAAGTGTTCTATTGGGACATCCACAATTAGTCGATACAGTGTCCAATATTATCCAATCACGGCTGATCTGCTGGCATATGAATGGCAACTTCTCTTGTAACTCACTTAACATCACCCTTGAAAACTTGGAGCACGTCTAACGAAACTTTAAAGTAAATGAACGCAATAAACACAGCGAAATAATTAAAATGCATATTCCAACGATCTTATACGGGTACAGCGTACAGGCATTCAGGCTCACATTCATGGCCTAGCATTCACCTATGGTCGAATGAGCTCAACAACTATGGACGACAACAACGGCAAGAGTACAATACCAGGGGACAGCAACGAAAAACACTACTACTACTGGTACATCGTCCCAAGGCAGCTAGTCTACATCCTCATGGGACAATGGCTGAGCGAGAGGAATCAAGGGTCCTTCTGACACTTCCAAGGGTGGAGGTGCAGGCGGTGCTACAACACCGGTTCTTCTTCTCTCAGGCGAGTGGATAGGGATCCCTTCTAAAATCAGGGCATCCTGCCTTTCAGCAGCCAGCGTCCTCCGCTCAGCCCTGGTGACAAGATAGGCCACCCGTAGCTAATGAACATGTCGATCTTCGGCCTCCTTTAGAGCTTCCTCCATGGCAGCCTCTCGGCTCTCAACAGCTGCAGCGTTGGCATGCGCTTCGCGAGTTGCACCTGAAGCATCCGGTTGAAGATCTCAGCTTCCTCGGCACGCCGAAGGCATGCCCTCAGCTCCAAGGCTTGCTGGTCATACTGTTCATCCAAAGCAAGCAGGTACGTGGTCAAGTACACCACAGTTGGATTGTCCTCTTGCGCACCCTGCCCTTGCAAAGCCTCCATGCGAGCCTTCCATGCCCGCTGGTTCCTATCCAAAGGTGGAAAGAACCACATGGGAGTATGGGCAATGGGCTCTTCATAGATCCGGCAGAGGTATCACAAGGCTTTGCGGGCCATAACCTGATAGGTGTCGGTGAAGCTACACCCGGTTGCGGTCACACTCTAGGCTTCAGTGATGTCAGGGAACTCTTCACTCTTCCCAATGTAGACGGTAACCTCACATCGATCGGTGCCATGCATCTCATACTCATGTCCCTCATACTCAGGACGATCTTTGACTCCGAGCTTCTACAAGGTGGCATGCAGGATTTTGGGAAAACACTCAACATCCAGGCAGTAGGTACTAACCTAGGCTCTTGCCTTCTCTAGCGATGGATGCAAGGAAGGCTGAGCGAAACGCTTGCTCAAAGGAAAAGCTAAACAAGCTAAAGTGCATCGAGTGGTGGTACCAATGGCTAAGCCAGGCTCTACTTATAAAGACAGAGCATTCAGTGGTCCTGGCGTGGTTCACCAGGGTTCTCACACGAGATCACTATGACATATCGACCAAATTCCGCACGTTTGAGGTGAGCGACGTGCGATGCCATTTCTGACTAGTACGACTGCAGGGCAAGGGTCCAACAAGAGCGCAAAAAAGGGGTACGGGGAGACGTGGGTCACGACCGGCGTGAACCATGGACGAACACGAAACACGAAGCCATGGTGCAGACCTAACTCTGGAACAGGGACGAGTCATTCGTGCACAATACGACATGCGTGACACTTATGGATGGCGTATCTACCAGCAGTACAACACTATAATTCACAAATAGGATATGCATGAATGCACGTCCTATACGCCCTTTCACTGTTGCCAACATATAGGGCAACCGTTCTCAGATTTATGACACATCGTTCTCTCCCTGTAACTAGGCGATACTATCGGACTATGCTCAAGTCAGTATACCTGTAGAAAACTTGATTAAGCCTACCTAAGTTAGCAGAGTGCCATCTATCCTGGATACATAACCATAGTAATAGGGCTACTTATATAACTTCGCATACAAACGCCCTAACTTTTTATAAAAAACAGGTTGTCAAAATTTAGCTTAGAAAAGGTTTTCAAAGCTGTATTTTCTCATTTGCGCTCTGATACCACCTGTGGCAGAACCGCCTAATCTAACGCCTCACATGAGTGCTTGTCTTCCATTAGACACTAAGCACCCGAGGGAGAACACTAAATTACTCGGTTCCGTCGGGCACACCCCAAGGAAGAACCCGAAAATCCATATTTTTGTCATTAGGATCACAAATGAGAGAATAAAGCTTACATCATTCTGAACTATTTCTTACATCACTTTTAATACAACATCAGAGTATAATAATTATTAACATAACAGTGAAATGAAATCATATTATCAGAGTTGTAAATAATTTAATTGAACAGCGGAATATAAACATGTGATCAGAGTTATAGCGGAAATAAACCTCTATTAATGACATGCTGAAGTATTGATATATAAACTACGACAATAGATTATTAAACTTCCATTTGTAAAGGCATTTGGTGAGAGTTATAAATAACAACTACAATCGCATCGTAAAGGAAATCCTCTCTGAGCCCACCAGGAGGAATCCACACACAAAGGTCAGCTCTAGCATCCACCTATCACCTGCAACAGGGGAAATAAAACCCTGAGTACTCAATTGTACTCAGCAAGACTTACCCGACAGGAGAAAAGAAAAGACTCCAAGGATATACAAGGCTATTTGGCTTGTGGGTTTATTGCATTTGCAGGAAGCATTACTAAACGTGCGTCCTTATGTTTGATTTTTATTAATAGCCGCATTGGTTCATTAACTAACCATTCTATATAAGCACCTGTGCTACTTTCAAGCAGGTGGTAAGCAATCAGATTTTCTTTGTCCATCTTTCATCTTTCATCTTCTAGTTCTTACTACGATGCTAAACCACAGACAAGCCATACCGGATAGTCCGGCGATTCGCAAATCAATGCCCCCAGCTGGGTACCCCCGAAAACACACGCCCCGCTTGTACCCCAGGCACAAGCAGGACCAACCCATCACTCTCATGTCCCAGGTGTCCAGGTCCCCGTTCAAACTGGGACTCCAAGCCCCCGACCCTGAGTCCCGGACTCAGTGCGGTGCAAGGACCTCCTCCACCAAAACAAAACCCTGACAGTCGGTCCGGAAAGAGCCGGATCCGCGACAAGAGAGCAACAAGTCTTCGAAGCGCCCATATACAAGTATGTGCTCGGGATAATAAGTCTGTGACCGGCCAAGAGTTATATGCAGCGATCGGTCCTTAACCGACCAGACAGGGAAAAACGGTGTAACCAAGCTATGACCCGCCTCCGCGGTGACACAACTTCTTACACCCACCAATACCCAAACCACATCCCTGCTCGGTCACCATTTTCTTTTCTATCATTTTATATATCCCAAGTGATAATCATATAGTAATCTATTTCCTATATCTCGCGAGTGACAGGCAATCACTCGACTTCTACCGAAGTCCTATAGCATAGTAATCTACACGATTCTGTCATACTAGTAAGACTCATAGGATAAAGATATATATACAAGTGGTTTCATTCAACTACTTGAAACTTAATGCACAAATATAATTTAAACTGCAGAAAGTAGGGATTATGCACCGGGGCTTGTCTAGATAAGATATATATTAAAAGTTATTATCAGCATCTTCAGATCATCCACCATCAACTGAATAGAAAGCCCATTGCATCATCTCCTGAAGAGAATACCATTACACCATCTTTAGATTCCCAATCACCCTTCAATTGATCCGTTGATCCCTCATCGTACCTATATGATATGCATTGATGCAAATGTATAGATGTAAATAATCAACGATGGCCGAAAAGCTTAGAAATCCAATAACGCCTCACAAGCTAACGCGATAGCTCTAACGCGGGTCTACGTATCCATTTGTCGAATAAGGCGTTACTTCCCAATAATTGTTCTAGTTATACAAACCCGAGTTATTTCTTTATCTCATTTCACCCATCTAATCTTTATTCAGAACAGGGCCTCATTATCTATTTAGCAAACTAATTATTCTAGAGCTATAAAAATTACAGTGAGTACCTAATATTGCTAGGAGCCTACTATATAAATTTCAGACTCCATAATATTACCAACTTTTCATGGAAATTCCTACAAGTTTGTATTTTACAATAGCAATTATCCCAAATTAATTATATAGCTCCTAAGAGTATTATCCAACTATATGAACAAATTATACCAGCAGGTAGATCAGAATTTTAGAAACTTAACGAAACTAGTTTCATAATTTTTGGACAACTACACAATTTTATATTGACTATACAAGTTTTATGCCTGAAACTAAATTAACAAGCGCTTTATAAACTAAAGGGCCAACGGCTTGGCTCGGCCCAGCAAGCGGGCGGACGCAGCGCGGCCCGGCGCGCAGCAGCGAGGCGGCGTGGCCCAGCGCGCGAGCAGCGAGCGCGGCGTGGCCCAGCGCGCGAGCAGCGCTGCCCAGCGCGCGGCAGCGAGGCGGCGCGGCCCAGCGCGCGACAGGCTGGCACGGACGCCCAACGCGCGGCCAGCGGACGCGAGCACGCGGCAACACGGCCCAGCAGGCAACGGGCCGAGCGCGGCATAGCAGCAGCAGCAGGCCGAGCGAGGCAGCGAACCGGCCAGCCCACGACGTATTTCAATGTATTCACTGAATAATTTTTCTACACGAAAACGGCTCTAAAATGGGTGTGACGTACGAATGACATCATGCTGATGTCAACAAGCTAACAACAACAGTACGCACCTCCGGCTGCTCTGCTTTCTTGCTCGGACGCGGTGCGGTGGAGTTCGTCGGCGCTGCTACTAGCTCGATGCCGAATAGCGCGACGGGAGTATGGCTAACTGAAAAAATGGTGGAGTGCTACTAGGCTACTTTGCAGAGGCGACTGCGTTCGAAACTTAAAGCAGTCGGTGATGACGAAACTTGCATTGCCTCCCCAACATCGTACTACCGTATAGTGACGAGTTAGACACCGATCAGTACTCCCACTCGTCCTTCACACGTGCATGAAAAACAAAGATGGGCCAGTACAATGGTTTGGCCGGCCACCGTCCAACACAACGTGACGACAACTCTACGTGGCTTTGTGTGCAAACATGAAAGCAAGAGCAAATTCACATGCATGCGTTCATTAGCCTTTTTTGTTTAAATAAAAATCCGTTTAGGACACCAAATAATATAACGTGATATGCAATGTAACATTCATTTCGTGCTTATCAACATAAACTCGGGCATGTGTGTGTGTATATATATATATATATATATATGGATCGTTCTATTTATTAATGGATTTTATTTTATTTATAAAAGTTGCTTTTTCCGCTTAATCTAATAGAACAAATCATTCGCTATTTATTTGCTAGAATCGTTATGGACATTCCTAAATATTTCACTGCGTAATTTAACTTGAGCGCTTAATTCGAGTCCGTGAAACTAAGTCATCCAAGATTCGCTTATCGCCTCAAGTACGTTTAGATTAAAAATTCTGGAAACTCGTTACGAAAATTTTTATTTAGGCCTAAAATGTGGTGCTAAATAAAATCGTAACACCGGGGTGTTACAGCGGGCTCCGTCGACCTTTGGGGGCGAACTTCGCCTCGCCTGACCCCGGGGTCGTGGACTCCGCCTCGCTCGACGGAGACCCACACCGCCGCCAACCACTCCGGGTCCAAGTGAATGGCCCTAGGTCAAAGCTCTGACATCAGGGAGGTGACCGACACGCCCCAATATAATCCATGGCCGTGACGGGTCATACCAGGGGATTCACACCAGGAACAGCGTCGGGCGTACCGGTGTTGTTCTGTCTAACCCTCGAACAGGCACTGACAGGCGTGTCAGTTCACCACGACGTCTGCCAGGACAGAGTGGAGCGCCACGATCGGAAGACGACGCCTGCGCATGGCACCAGTGACGAATAGGGCCACGACATGGAGCTGTCCCTGTTGACGTCTATATTGTCGGTTGGACCCGCGTGAAGGAAAAGAAGGACCCGACGATCCTGGAGGACTTCTTCTTCTCGTTCTCCTCTTTTCCCTCGGGTGTAACCCGTGCTTTTTCTTGGCCTATAAAAGGGAAAGCAAGGTGTCCCATGAAAGAGACTCGAATCGATCGCGTCGCAACACATCACATCGATTCAGACTTGAACCCCAAACTGATTAGAACACACAAGCACATAGCCGAGAAGCGACCAAGCCCTCGGCACCCGTTCGCTCCCCTCACTAGAGATTTGGGATCTGTCCCTCTCTCGATCGTTTGTAACCCCTAATATGAACTTTCAGTGCTAGTAACGCAAGCAGCAGCAACGAACTGGATGTAGGGATATTCTGCTCGAACCAGTATAAAATATCATGTCCTCTTAGCATATTATCCGAGTCAGACGCGTAATATTAGAAATTTACTAGCCGGTGGCAACTCAAAACACCGACAGAACCGTTGATAACCTTAAAGATCGTATTTCCAATGTTGCTACCTATGCGATGGATCAATGTCCTCGTATGCGATGCTCGTTTCTACTCGTTAATTTAGTTTTTTCTATTGACTCAAATGAACCACTGTTTCATATTTTAAATGATAATTTTTTTCTCCAAATAATGCTAGTAGATATTGTACATGATACATTTAAATAAAGAGGTCTACCTCTACCTGCACATATACTTTTTGATGTACTATAATCTTCAACATTTTAACTTGGATCTATGCTACCATTTTTGACTAACTAAAATGGTACTAACTCCTATCATTTGTTTGCATTTCTTTTTGTTGCTAACTATATTTATTATGGACCGTTTGTTTAAGTATTTTGTTTGTTAATCACATGAAAATCAAAATAACGTTCCTAATTGTATTCCAAATTTTAGCGACCAGTTATTTTGTTCGTGGTTTCTTACTTTAGATATTTTATAATTTCAATTCTAACTGAATTTCGAATTGTTTTTGCCATCATTCTAAAAATTTAGGTATTCATAAATTGTATTTGACATTAACACTTATGGAAATTACTAATTTTTTATGTTAAATTTTAAATTTAGTTTTTTATTTTGTAACAAACTACATATATCTATCATTAATGGATATGCCAAATAAATTCCCATGTTTCCAACTTGCGGTCGGTCTCCAGTCTCCACTATATTGTCACCCTAATTATTTTCACAGAACCAAACGGTTGGAATCTGCTACTGAAATCAATGAATTTGTGGCATCCCTTTATCTTTTTTTAATGCGGCTTGGATAAATACGGATTCCAAATCTACAGGCAGTCACTTCAAGTTCAGTTACCAGCCCATCCTGCCATTTATTACGTAGAACCAGAGCCACGTTTCACCCGGAAATAGCAAAACATCAGCCGCACATTTCCAACGAAAAAACCCACAAAAGTAGCAGCGCACCACCCCATTCGGCAAATCCCCTAGCCCGCGTACCCCACTGGAGGGGCCCACGCGTCAGTGTCTTCAACGCCGGCCCATCGGACGGCCGCGCCACCGCGAAGTCCTAGATCGCACGGCTCAGATCCGTCGGCAACGGCCTATAAATGGGCAGCCTCACCCCGCGGCCACGAGCTCCCTCCTCTCTCTCCGCCTCCACCCCTCTCGCGAGCTTTCGTTCGACACACGCGGCGGCCCCCTCCCTCCTCCAGGCTCCAGCCCCAACCACCCCCCGGCGGCGGCGGCGATGCAGATGGCAGCGGCAGTGGCCCCCACCGACGCCCCGGCCTCGGCGGCTGCGGCGGCGCCGCACCCCCACCCCCACCCCCACGCGCACGCCGCCGCGGCGGCTGCGGCCGCGGCCGCCTCGCCGCACCCGCACGCGCCACCACACCCGCACCACCATATGCCGCAACCGCGGTGGGTGGTCATCCCGTACCCTCCGCCACACCACCCCATGGTGGCCGCGCCGCCGCCACCTCCTCCGCAGTTCGTCAAGCATTTCGCGCCGCCGGCCTCGGTAACGCCGCCGCTGCCGCCCGCTGGATCCGGCGGGAACGGGGGCGAGGACAACCGGACCATCTGGGTGGGCGACCTGCAGTACTGGATGGACGAGAACTACCTCCACAGCTGCTTCGGCCCCAGCGGCGAGGTTCGTTCTCTCTCTCCGGGAGCCTGCTCCTCCGATCCGGCCTTATCCGTACCGGATCTCTCGAATCCAGCTAGTTTTAACCCATGGCTGAGCGTTGATTCGTCTATACTGTGCTGTAACAGGCTTAGCGGCGTAGTTGTCCGGCAAATCCTGGTTTGGTAACGAAAAAGTAATGCGCTTTGTAGTCAGTCTGCTAGCCTCGGTAGTTGCTACGGCGCCAACTTTCAGGTCATTTCAATTCCTGCAGTTTGGGCGGCCCAAAGTAGTTACGTAAATTTATCACACTGCCAAATCTTGATGTGCGCAATCGTGTACCATCTGACGTAGTCATATCTCTCCCTGCCAATTTGTTACATGATTGGAAATGTGGACTGAGTTTATGACATTCTGTTGAACTGTGTTGGTAAGGTACGTAGCAACGCAGTCAGGTTCTCAGTTAAGGCTACTGTATTTGACTTAAATGGTTATCCCTTTAATATATTGGTCATGAATGTCTATCTTTTATTCCATGCATTACTGATTGCCAATTCGCTAGTCATCTGCTATTGTGTTGTTATAAGGTAGTAACGCCATCAAATTTTCAGTTAAGACTAATATATTTGGCTTAAATAGTTTATCCTTTTCTTGATAACGTGGTAGTACTTGCTGCGTCAAGTAAGATTTTGTTGTCTTTTCTTTGAGAGATTTGCTCCGTCATTACGTTACCGTTTTCTCCATGCGTTACTAATTGCCGTTTCGCTATTCATCTGCTTTTGTAGGTGGTGAATATTAAAGTCATTCGCAATAGACACTCGGGAGTTTCCGAGGGTTATGGTTTTGTAGAGTTTTATTCGCATGTGTCAGCAGAGAAGGCACTACAGAATTTTTCTGGTCATGTAATGCCTAATACTGACCGGGCTTTTAAGTTAAACTGGGCATCATATAGCATGGGAGAAAAACGCACGGAACTTTCATCTGATCACTCGATATTTGTTGGCGATTTGGCTGTTGATGTTACTGATGAGATGTTACTGGAGCTTTTTTCTAACAAATACCGATCAGTGAAAGGAGCTAAAGTTATTATTGATGCAAACACAGGCCGTTCTAGAGGCTACGGCTTTGTTAGGTTTGGAGATGATAATGACAAAACTCATGCAATGACTGAAATGAATGGTGTATACTGTTCCACAAGACCAATTCGTGTAGGACCAGCGACTCCTAGAAGATCTCAAGGTATTTCCAGAATTTGATATTATTGCTTTGTATTTAGCCCTTGCCTCCAGTTATTACACATCTATAATGTTTTTCCACATTCCATGATCTTGACTTTATATTAGTCAGTGCTATTTGTTCAGAATTTTATTGCTACCATATGAATTTTCCCTGTAATAAATATGCTATGAGTTTCACACATATAACTGGGAGTTGTAACAATCATTTTTTCTGCATATCTACTCCTTATTGCTTGATGCTATGGTTTTTTAAGGTGGTTCTGTTATATTTCAATATTTTGAGTACATGTTAATACATGCATCATGCATACATGTTCAAATAAGTAATATTTGGGGCCTGGTTTTCCTAGCATCTACTCCAGCATATTGGGGCTCTGTGGGTAGGTGTGCAGTTTTTTGTCAATAATTTTCCCATTTGACATGCCTTTTGATTTTATAATTGCTTATTTTTAGGTGATTCTGGCTCTTCTCCACCAAGGCAATCTGATGTTGACTCTACTAACAGGACGGTATGGCTCTTCAGTTGTTTTGGTTACCTTAAAGCACATCTGTTTATTGATAACAGTTATACTAGCCTTACTCTATTTTACTTGCTGCTGGACTTGGAATGTTCTCCCATGCATGCCTTTCATCATTAGTTTTTTTTTTTGGTAAAATATGTTTGCAGAAAGTCAGAAAGTATATAGTGATGTGAAAATGCTTTTGGAAGCTAAATATATGAAAATGCTTTTGGAAGCTAATGAACTAATATCATTTTCTTGTAACAGATCCAAATACTAACAATGTGTATTTGTAGTAAATATTTTATATGGTTGTCCGCATGCATTCTAGGATGATGCACTGAAATGCTATATCAATACTTGTTATAATGCTGCAGGTATATGTTGGTGGGCTTGATCCCAATGTTAGTGAAGATGAACTGAGTAAAGCATTTGCAAAATATGGTGATCTTGCCTCTGTCAAAATTCCTTTTGGGAAGCAATGTGGGTTTGTTCAATTTGTAAACAGGTATATCTGAGATAATGTATCTGAATCCTTGCATTTTACACCATAGTATCATAAAACATCCGATTGTGAACTGTTTATTAAGTTTCTACTTTGCTGTAAAATTTTAGATTACGTAAAACTTTCTTGTCTTGTATTGTAGAGCTGATGCTGAAGAAGCACTGCAAGGGCTGAATGGATCAACTATTGGGAAGCAGGCAGTTAGACTTTCCTGGGGCCGCAGCCCTTCCAGTAAACAGGTTGAACGGATTTCGTTCCAATTTTGCATTTGTCACAATAATAGTATAATTCAAACTTGTCATACTCCTGCTTGATGTGGCATATTATAACTCCTTAGAGCCCGATTAACTCCATTATTTTCAAGAAAGGGAATGAGAGAGCCTCAGATGGAGAAATATTGGGAAGGAACAACACTTTTAACATGAATATGTTCCTATGCGATAATCAGGAATCCTTGACGGTATGGTATCTAGCTGGAAGGACTTGTTCTTCCATATTTATCAGTGGCATGGTTTCTAAGGCTTCAACTAAGCATGGTTGTGAGAGGTAAGGGGTCCAGTTGCCTAGGCAAAAGGAGGGGAGGGGAAGAGTAGGAAGCGCAACTCTTCCTTTGACGCTGATTTGGATGGTGTTGGTTGTGGTGGTGTTTGGTCTGGACTAGGATAGGGAGGGGGATGTTTCGGGGACAGGGAGGCACTAGTTGGGGGCAGGCCCTGCCATGTTCCTTTGCTATGCCCTATCACTACTGGTGCATGGTGGTGGGGGCTTGGTGATGGGACTTGGGATCTGAGGGGAGGTAGTTGGCTTGGTCGGTGATGGGGCTTGGGATGCGAAGGGAGGTAGTGGTGCTTTAGGTCTTTTGGCTTAGAATGTCCTTCCATTCACTAGTGGTCGAACCTTGAATAGAATGGGCTTTCATTCACTAGTGGCCGATCTCTTTATTCAATTTGGCCCATATATGCTCCTATTTTCTGTTTTCCTGCCGAATGTGTTTATATTGTGGACTGTGGTTATATTGTGGATTTCATGGGTCCGCCGGATGGCCCAGGCACCGGCACAACAAAGTGGCTAAGGAGTAGTCTGCTCACAGCTCAACTAGGCAGGAGTCACCTGCTTGCTCTGCACGCAAACAGAAGCCACGTAAATTTCTTCGATGCTTCCACTCTCTGGTGCCACTCCAAGTTGATCGAGCAGGGGGGTGGGGCGTCAGTTGCGGGGCGAGATGAGCTTCGGTGGGAATGGGTCGATTGCGGAGTAGGGTTGGGGCACTGGTTGTGGGCGCACACTGGCCATGGGGCAAGGCGAGCTCCAGCGCGCACCGGCCGTGGTGGTGCTCCCACATGTTAGGTGCCTTATCCAACTTTCTAATGTCCCTCAACCAAACACAGGATGCGAGTGCTCCCATCCCTCAAAACTGGGATGGGACCGTCCCATCCCACCATGTCCCCAAACCAAACACAACCTAAACTAGTTTGTTTGCATGATTTGTTAGAGTCGGATTTGGTTTGTTAAGTGCCTAAATATAAGTGTAACCATCAAAGAAACAAACTCCCCCGTTCATCGGGGTGAGTTGTCTTAGACCGCGGCGAGGAATCCTTCCTCGTTCGATGACAACTGTCCACAGTCGTGTCCACCTCACTACCCTCGTTGTTCTCTTTCCGACACACATCTACTACTGCACTCTCCCTAGTATTATGTTTGTCGTGCATGCCGTAACAAGTTGGCATCATAGATCGACCAATGGGCGTCAACTATGTTGGGACCAACATTGCGTAGCTAAACCATATCATCCCAGCTTGTGACGATGAAGTCCTGTGCTGACTTCCACGACAAACGCCTGTCAGACAGAATTTCTGCTTCGGCGAGGGCGAGGAAACCATCACGGACGGTTCGCTACCACTCGAACCTCACAAGTGTGGCGGCAGCGGTAACAGGTTCAACCGCGCCCCCCCTGTGATGTTAGTACTTTTTCTTATAGAGGTGGTCAAAGTTGAAATTGTCAACTCCTCAGGAAGTGAGAATTGTATTTTTGGGACAGAGGGAGTATGTTGTTCCTACTCATTTTTCACTGAGATTTCTGTAGCCCTTTTGTCACGTCTATATTTAAGTACTATTGCATGTAGCCCTCTCTATTGAATTACATCTCGAAGTGTTATTCCTTAATATGTATTGAATTACATTATGTGATAATTGCTATTGCCACTCTCCATATTGGGCAATATTTCATCTTGACCTTTTTTTTTTCTTAACCTGTATTAGTGGTTGGAGAGTTTGTCCTCCCTGATGGCAGGCTCAAGTCTTTTCAAACATATATAAACTAAACAGTTTTTCTGCCTTCATCTGAAGCCTTCAGCTGGTCAGTCGGCCTCACAGAATGAAGTTGACATGGCTAGAATGACCTTTGTTCCTTTGCATATTCAAGCCTCAACTTTTGCTGTTTTCATTGTTGCACTGTAATACAAGGTCTCTTTCAATCTGATATTTCATTTAGATGACGTAGTCTAAGGCTGCATATTTGGACTATGGACTGGAGGTTCACTCAGCAGTGGCTTATAGATTGCTCCTACATTGTCGTCTTTGACTAAAACTTTGACAATAATAGTTTTGCGAACATCTCATCTGATAACATGAAAATGGTTAGATTTTTCATGAATCTGTAACTATTTGCATATATAATTAGGAAAGTATTATTACTCAAAGTTTGGAGTCAACAGTGTCAATTGTTGTGAAGAAAGGTGTATCTCAGCTTTTTCTCAGGATATCGAGGGCCTGAACATGTGTGCTTAACATCTTAAGTTCTAGCCTAGGGGCTTGAGGCTGTGCAACATGTGGATATTTATGCTGAAGCCTCATAAACTAGTGTCTGCATGAAGATAAACCCTCCAAGCCCCTCTTTGGATTAGAGTTGTCTTCAGAAACTATCTTACTAGTTACTAGAAAATCTGGCTGAGGAGCTTCATCTTAGGTCTGCTTAAGAACCCCAAGGAGCATCAGCTAAACACGCTTATATAGCTGATAGCAGCATAAGTGTTTTGCTAGATTTAGGTTATCCGATTACCTTTGGAAGAAACAGTGGCAGCCCTTTGGAGTGTAGCCTTTTGTACTTCTAATACCATGTGTTTTCATCATAACCATGTTTGCGCGCTAGGTAGAATTGCAATGATAAATTTATATCTTTAATTAATATTTCCTGCCACTTCTTAAGTTTTTTCCTCATGCATGGAATGTTGAGTTTGCTTTTGCTGTAATGTGTATGAGGCTTAACTAATATTATTCGTTTTGCTCACTTGGATTTTTTTTGTGTTTTCCAGTCTCGGGGTGATTCTGGCCACCGGCGCAACGGCAATGGCAATGGCATGTACTACGGGACACCATTCTACGGTGGATATGGCTATGCCTCACCGGTTCCCCACCCAAACATGTATGCCGCGGCCTACGGAGCCTACCCATACTATGGCAACCAGCAGCTAGTGAGCTGATGTGGCTGACGCTCTCTGCTCCGTTTCCTCCCTCGGAGGAAACAAGGTTTTGGTCCAGTAAGCATAGTAGCTATGATGAGATATTTATAGGTGGCCATAAAAATGGGCGAGAGAGACGAGACAGGTATATGATGATAATGCTACCTGCAGATTTGTGCTGCTAGTAGAACCTGAAAGAGCTTGTAGTAGACAATAAAACCTATTTTTGCCTTAGAAATTTTGACTTGCTAATAAAACTAAAGCTATCGGTTGTTGTGACTGTCTGGTTGGTTGGTGTGCTGTTTTAGTTTTTTGCATTTTCGCGGTGGTTCTTTTAGCTGCATGCTCGGTTCGTCAGTTGCTGTCACTTCGCATCGGTAGCTCTGTCACTGTGAGTACGAAGTTTGGGGCCTAACTGCAGCGGGGCTAAGCTATCTGCCAAGACTGGCTTGAGCCTTGAGATTTTAGAGGTGCTGAACGAAAACGAAGGCACGCAGCTGAACAGATTAGGGGGTGTTTGGATCACCTAACTTGGTTCTGGTTTTGGATGCCAAATAGAAGGATTAAGGTCCTGTTTGGCAGGGCTTCTCCATTGGCTTTAGGAGCCGTTTGGAGCCGTTTTCTATCAAACGGGGTAAAGTAAAATAGCTTCACTTGTGAAGCCTCTAAAAACATGCTCTCACAGTGATTTAGGGTAGGATGGAGCAAAAAAAAAAAAAAAAAGTGGCTTCTTCCGGCTCCTTCTCTAGGCCCATAAAAACATGCTCTCACAGGGAAGCAATTTTATCAAACGGTTTATCAAAAACCACTTTAGCTCCACCGGTGGAACTGTTCGTAGAGCTGAAGAAAAAAAAAAAAAAAATGACTTCACTAGTGAAGTGAAGCCCTGTCAAACGGGGCTTAAATTTGAACTAGTCCGGACTAATAAGAACTAACAGAGGCTAATTGGTGTCTAGAACTTACTAGAATTTTTTTTTTGATCAGTCCATGTTTAGCCTCTTCTCTCTCAATAGACTAAACTTTAGTCTGATGATCCAAACATATGCCCTTAGATTGGCTATACGGTTTATCATTTAGTCAGCCAAACTTGTTGTTTAGGCCTAAATAATCCACTAATCTCCTGTTTGTTTTTTTATTATTTATTAGTCGGCCAACCATGCTGTTTAGGCCTAAATAGTCCATTAAGCGTCTTGACTATTTAGAACAGTCAGAACGAAAAGAAACAGCCTAAACGGAACGCAGGTTGCCACCGAAAGACACCGGCTGGTTGCCGCCCGGGGCCCGCTCTTTGAGATTTGAGAGGTTGTCTTTACCCTTTACCTTTTTCAATCGAACTCGGAGAGGTTTTCACTGCTCGATTTTCGACCTGGGCAGGGCAGGCGTCGGCTGTTTGCCCTGCACAATGCAAATTTCTTCGATGCTTCCTCTCCTCCTCTCTGATTGTGCCACTCCAAGTCGATCGGAATCCAAATGCCGTCTAAGAGTTACCCGTTCGCTTATCTTAAAAATGGCTTGTTCGGCTTCTTTTTTCAGCTGGAACAGTGTTTTTCTCTCACAACAATTCAGCCGAAACAGTGTTTTCAGCCAGTTTCAGCCAAGTTTCAGATCAGCGAACGGGCAGGTCGAACAATGAATCAAGAAAAATAAAACGATTAAGAAAAGCAAGGGCAAGGACACGAAAGCGCAAATGCTGAATTAATCATGAGGTTGTATTAACATATATAGTACCAAAAACTGAACCATTTCACTGGTTGGACCTGAAAAACCACGAGCCGGTAGTTTTTCTTGTTTTGGTTAGCTAAAAGATCATATCAGTTTCTTCAAAAAAAAAAGATCATATCAGTCAAACCGACTGATTTTGTGCTGAACCAACGAACTCACTGTGTCGTGACCAGTGATCAACTTGATGTTTGCGGATTGAACCACGGGCGGAGCTAGGATTTACACCTAAGAGGGCCAACCTACCAGTGTCAAAGAAAAAATAAAAAGAAAAACTCACCCGTGGAGGCTATGACAGCCCCGGGCATTATGCTTAGGAAGTAGAATTTCTCACGTAGGTCAAAAAAAATTCTCGAATCCCTACTCTACTCATACACATCGCAGCTCACGTGAGACTGGACCGGACCTTAGTCCTGTGCTTTGACGTGGGTAGGCGGTGGATTTTTTTTACGACGCGCAAACATGCGCATGCGGAGGTGGTTAGTCGAACTCCTGACCTAGAGCTTCCCACAACCAGGAGCTAACAGCCGAGCTATCAGCTTGTCCGCCCTATCTAGTGTCAATAATCTTGACTACGAATGGACTTTGGTGGGATTTTAAAAACTAGTGACGAATTTTAATATCTTCATCTTGAACAAATGCTACGTGTTCTTAAACCCAGCTTGATCCGTTTTTTTTTTCATCCGGAACAGTATTTTTCTCTCACAAATTCCTCCAGCATTCATCCAAACAATCCAAATTCCTCCAGAATTCCTCTAAGCGAACAGGCCCATTATCCATGCAATCAACTAAAAAAGTTCGTCACATCTATTATCTAGCCATTTAGACTTAAACTTGCAACGTGATCGGTTAGCTTATCTGTTGCCTGCTTAGGGAGAGACTAGAGTACCTTGGGCGTACGTAGCTATATATTGGAATGATACCTCCTCGGCTGGCTATAGGGCGGCGGTTGCAGTGCCGCCTTGCCGCTTGCCTGAGTTGTCGTCGTGTCCATTGGCGAGGTAGGGCGACGAGCCCATGAACGCGCATCATGACCGAGATTCCGAAAATTGAAGCCAAAATTAAACAAACGCCACGACAACACACGATGAGAACAAGACCAGATCAACGAAAGATGAAAAGGGCTACTGCATGCCTCTTCTTTGTATTCGTTGGCTGCTACCTGTTAGGTCAATTGGGCCTTGAGCTTGTGAGTTGGGGGCTTGTATATATTTTTTTTAAACTTGTGATTAAGAGGGAATTAATTAAGGGTGATGTGCAACCAAACTTTGGACAATAGGCTATTACAGTGCTATTGTACTATCTGTTATGTTATATGTGATAACTGATACTTATGAACATACCTTATTATATACTAGTGGAAATGCACGTACGACATGCACGTGTCTAAAAAAAGTTTTTTCTTTAATAGGAGAAGAGCTGAGTTCATGACTAATACATTTTACAAAGCCAAAAACATACATGTACTCAAGATTACAAATTCAACCCCTAAAGTTAATGAAAAAATGTATCTTGTAATTATATTAGATTAAAATTTTAAACCTTAATAATTTCGAAGTTCGAATATATCAGCAGTGGGTTCATGGAACGTTAATATACATTCAGCCAACATTACCTTCAGTTTCTTTTCTTATATAAAAATGTTAAGATTAGTCAATCGCCCTAATTAAGTCTATATGAGCCCGTCTTTATAAATGAGAATAATGGTGTGTAAGGCAAATAGAGAGAGCTTCCCACCAAAACTTGAAAGCATGATGATTCATATGAAACATTTGGCTGGACTACCGTGAAGTATATGGATGAGAGACGTCAATCACTTGGAAACCCGGTTGGAAGCATGAAGTCCGAAATAAACTCGGTGATCAAAGAATTTGAATTCTCATCTTCCATTCATGCTTCTTCAAACGAAGTTGTAGCTTATAATTGCCATCCGATATGTAAGCATACAAAAAATGTAAAAAAAAAAAAATAGTTAATTTCTAAAATATAAAGTTATACCCTATGCACTTTATACAAATTCATTCAAAACAAGAATGCAAGAATTCAAAACTTTATATAATAATAACAACAGAAAAAGATATACAAGTTGAGTAACGATGGCGATGGTTAATGATGCAAGTGAAGAAGGTCGAACTGGAGGACGTCGGCTTGATCAGTTGTCGCGCGGACAGGATTCTCCTACAGGAAGATGGAGGATGTCGCATGTGACAAGCCAGGCTGCCCTAGTCGCCGGTAGAGACGCAGTTCCACGGGACCGTGCGGAGGCATGCGTGATCTAGATGAAGGCTGTTAGATAATCAAATGCTTCCTTGGGTGAACACACGGTAACGAAAGGCGACACCGAAAAAACCCCCTTACTGTGGTACTGTAGCCGTTGTAGAGGTAGACGTCGAACGGCTCACCTGCCGAACTGTAGCCACATGCAGGGACAAACGCAGAAGTCAGTCCTGCTGTGTTATCTAGTCATTGTTACAGCAGGGCAGCTATACTAGGGCTAGATGGATATAGTTGTATATATAGTTTGCCACTGGAACTCAACAAAGAGAGTTCAGTTTTACCATCTCCTATACAGGGCTCCGACCAACGCTGGTGCTTGTACTGTGTGTGTATGCTCTGTTCTCCCTCTTCTTCTACCTCGAGCCATAGTGTGTGTGGTCGGACAGCCTCTGCCGTGCTCGGCCGTGGTCGGCAAGACTGGTGAGTGGTCGACTCACCTGAGTCGGTGATCCTGTGGGCTAATAAGTGGTATCAGAGTCGTACAAGCGCCGTCGCCGGACTAACCGCTGGCGATGGCGAACGGTTCGGAGATGGGCGACAACAGTGGCACTGCTGTGGCTGCCTAGCCACGATCGAAGGTCGTTGTTCGCATGGTGCAGGAGGTCAGCGACACCAGTTGGTCGACGCTGACTCGCACCAACTATGGAGAGTGGTCGGTGACCATGAAGGTCAAGCTCAGAGCCCGCCAGTTCTAGAATGATGTTGACAAGGGCACCGACAATGAGGAGGATGACATGTCAGCTGAAAGCATCTAGGTCCCTAGTTAGGTTTCGGTGATTAATGACAATACGTAATTACTATGACTAACATGTGTTTTGTAGAGGCAATTAAGTTAGGTCATGGTAATGGAGATTGATTGTGCAATCATGGTTGTCATGCCCCTACAATGAAAATCGTTTCGGTTTTCAAAGGATGGACGACAAAGTTAAGGATGGACTAGTTCTAAATGTCGTTTAGAGTTGAAGAGACACTTAGAGTAGTTTAGGACTTTGTTTTTCCTTTGGCCATACTATTAAGGGGGGTATGAACGGGTAGCTTAACCTAGGTGAGTCTAGTGAGTTAGGTGTGGTGCACACTTGTTAAATCTAGCACTAGGTAGCTCCTAAAAAGCCCTTAGATCAATTAGAGCAAACTTCATTCACATATGATTGAGAGTTGGAAGTGAATGGAGGATCAAATGCTGACCGAACGCTGGTTCCGGTGTGACCGGACGCTGGTGCAGAGTTTGGTCAGTTCATTTGATCAAGGTGAAGTCGTCTGGTGCGACAGGATACTGAGAGGTGAGTGACCGAATGCTAGGTCCTAGCGTCCGGTCGACTCCAGTAATGTTCCAGAGAGGGAAAATCGTGACCGGACGCGTCCAGTCACAACTTAAACACTAGGTTTCGGGGAAAACTGACCGGAGCATCCGGTCAACCCATAGAGGCACATAACAGTTTGTTTTAAACACGGGTGTATAAATACTTTCTCCATTCATGTGAGGGGGCACTTTTGCTCATTCCAATAGCTGAGAAACACCCTTGAGAGTGCCAAGAAGAGTAAGGTCCTAGTGAGGTGATTAAGATTTAAGAATCCAAAAGTGAAACCTCATTAGTGAAAGCAAGAGTAGCAAAGTGTGCATCCACCCTTCTCATTAGGTTTGTCGTGGTCAAGTAAGAGTTCGTGCTTGTTACTCTTGGTGATCGCCATCACCTAGATGGCTTGGTGGTGATTGGGAGCTTGGTGATCATCCGGAGGATCTTGTGGATGACCCAACTCAAGTTGTGAGCGGTTGTGGGTGATTCACCATGACGGAGTATCAAAGAATCAACCCGTAGAGAGCACTTGATCCTTGCGCGGATCAAGGGGGAGCTACACCCTTGCGCGGGTGCTCCAACGAGGACTAGTGGGGAGTGGCGACTCTCCGATACCTGGACAAAACATTGCCGCGTTCCTCCTTCTCTCTTTACTTTGAGCATTTACTTTGAGCAATTCAATTCTCGTCTTTACATTCATAGAATTGCCATGCTAGAGTAGGATTGGAACTTAGGTTGCAAATATTTTTGTGTGGTAGAATATTAGAAACACTTTCTAGGCACAAGGGGTGAAGTTGTGCTAACCGTAGGGCTTAATTATTGCAAAGAAATTTAGAATTAGCCTAATTCACCCTCCCTCTTAGGCATCTTGATCCTTTCTATTGGTATCAGACCCTCATGCTCACGTATTTAGGCTTAACCGCCTAGTGAAAGATATGTCACGGGGATGGACCTCCTCCTATCTTTGAGGGGGATGATTTTCCTTATTGGAAAATCCGCATGGAGGCGTATTTAAAAGCTCTAGCTGTTGGAATACTTAGAGCCGCCTCACAAGGTTTCCCAAAACCTCGGGATGCTACACACCTATAAGGCGATGAGGTGAATTATGAGAAATGAAATGCAAAGGCTCGAAACACCATCTTTAGAGGCCTTTGCAAAGATGTGTTTAACCGAGTAAGGAACCACAAAGATGCCCATGCACTATGGTCAGATATTTGTGTGCTCCATGAGGGAACAAAGAGCGAGCGTGAGGAACGCTATCATCTTGTCATGAAAAAGTTAAATTCATTTGAGATGCTTCCTAAAGAGAGTGCTAATGAAATGTACTCACGCTTGAATATTCTTGTAGAGGAAGTTAATGGGCTTGGACTTACTCAAATGCAACCATTCGACGTTGTAAGAAAAATCTTGAGTGTCCTCCCCATTGACAAATATGGGCATATTGTGACCGTGCTTCATCAAGGTGATCTTTCCACCGCTATACCAACACAAATCTTGGGAAAGATCAATGTTCATGAGATGTACATGCACATCACACCACAAGATGGCTCATCCTCTCCTAAGAAGAAAGACAAGGACTTAGCATTCAAAGCTAGCCAAGAGAAGGGCAAAGCAAGGCTTGAGTATGAGAGCTCAAGTGATGATGCAAGTCTTGCTCTCATGGTGAGAAGAACCACCAAGATGCTAAAGAAGCTTAACAAGAGTGGCATCAAGTTTGATGGCAAGAAAAATAAGTTCTTCACTAGCTCTAGAAGGAAGCCAATCTCGGAGATGGATTACTACAATTGTGGAGAACTTGGTCATCTAGCGCACCAATGCACAAAGCCCAAGAAAGACAAGCACACGAACAAGTATAAGGGCAAGAAAGATGACTCAAGTAATAAAGAAGAAGATGAGAAGAAGAAAAATAAGCCATACAAGAAGGATGGCAAGAAGGACTTTCACAAGAAAAAGAAGAATGGCAAGGCATACATCGTCGGTGATTGGCTCATGGACATTGATTCATCAAGTTGCTCATCCGATGATGATAATGGCAATGAGAAGGTGGCCGCCATTGTGATTGACTCTTCATCATCTTCACCGACACCACCACCACCATCCTCTACACACCTATGCCTTATGGCCAAAGGTGAACGCAAGGTATCAAATGATGATGATAGTAGTGGTGATGATCATGCTAACAATGATGATAGTGATAGTGATAGTGATAGTGATAGTGATAGTGATAGTGATGATGATGAATATAAAACACCTTCATATGATGATCTTATTAAATTGCTAAATCAATATACTAAGATCATTAGAAATACTAGAGCTAAGAATGATAAGCTAAAAGCTAAGAATGATTCTCTTTTAGCTAAATGTGATATAGCCGAAAAGGCTAGTGTTGAGTTTAGAGAAGCAAATAATGCTATATCATCCAAACTCAAGGAGCTCAAATCTTCTAAGAAAGAGCTTAAAGAAAAATATGATAAACTTGAGAGGATACATAATGAGCTCATCACTAGCCATAATATGCTAAAAGATGAATATACAACTCTCAAGATTAATCATGATAATCTTGTCATTGCTCAAGAATATTTATTCAATGAGCCACATGATGCTACTAACGATGTTGTTAAGATTGATATAACTACATCATGTGATGATTTGATCATAGAGAGCATTGAGCAAAGTTCTAGTAGCAAGGGCAAGCAAGTGGTTGAGACCGATAATTATGATGAGTATGTCAAGCTCAAGAATGACATGAAAAACTAAAGAAAGATCTTGAAGAGCTCAAAACCACCAACACTAGAGTGCTAAAAACTCTTGATCATGATGGTGACTTGATTCTTGAGAATGAGAAGCTCAAAGAAGAGAACAAGAAACTCAAGGAAGAGAAAAACAATGATGCACTCAAGGAAGAGAATAAGAAGCTTAAGTTGGAGAAAGAGCATCTTAAGATTGGATTGAGCAAATTCACAAGAGGCAAGCATCTTCAAAGTGAGCTACTAATGAACACCGTCATGAAGATGGATAGAAGTGGTATTGGGTACTTGGCAAACCAAGAGAAGAAGGCTTAAGCTCAACAACAACACAAGTCAAAGCCAAAGCCAAAGAGATGTTTTGAGTATAGACAAGAAGACCACTTTGCCTATGAGTGTCAAACTCCACCACCACAACCCTTGCCCAAGCATGCTATACCTTTTGCTTTCAATGCTCATTACATGCTTAGAAAGGATTCTAGTGGAAAGATGAAAGTCATGTTCTTAGAACCTCCTAAAAAGAATAGGCCTAAGAAAATTTGGGTAGCAAAGTCACTTGTTGAGAAGGTGAAGGGCCCTCAACAAGTTTGGGTTCCTAAAGCTTGATCTCTTGTGTGTAGGTGAACTACAAGACCGGTGGAAGTCATTGGGTAATTGATAGTGGTTGCACACAACATATGACCGGTGATCCTCGTATGTTCACCTCACTAGATGAATAAGTAGATGGACAAGAAAGAATCACATTTGGAGATAATTCAAAGGGCAAGGTTAAAGGATTGGGCAAAGTGGCAATATCAAATGATCATTCAATCTTAAATGTGCTATATGTTGCTTCATTGAGTTTCAACTTGCTATCCGTTGGACAATTGTGTTATCTTGGCTTCCAATACTTGTTTACCGAGAAGGAAGTTGTTGTATCTAAGAAGGATGATGATCAAGTGATATTCAAAGGATTTAGATACAACCTATATTTAGTGGATTTCACCTCCAAAGATGCTAACTTGAAGACTTGCCTATTCACCAAAACAACACTTGGGTGGCTATGGCATAGAAGACTTGCTCATGTTGGGATGAGCTCACTCAAGAAGCTAATGAAGAATGATTTGGTGAGAGGGTTGAAGGATGTGATGTTTGAGAAGGACAAGCTTTGTAGTGCATGTCAAGCTGGCAAGCAAGTTGTAAATACTCATCCTACAAAAGCTTTCATGTCAACCACAAGAGTGCTAGAGCTCCTTCACATGAACTTATTTGGACCAACAATATACAAGAGTTTGGAAGGAAATCTTTATTGTCTTATGATTGTTGATGACTATTCAAGATACACATGGGTGTTCTTCCTTCATGACAAATCCAAAGTTGCATCATGCTTCAAGAAGTTTGCCAAGAGAGCACAAAATGAATTTGAAGTGAAGCTCAAGAAGATTAGAAGTGACAACGGCAAAGAATTTGACAACACAAACATAGAAGCCTATTGTGATAAAGTTGGGATCAAGCATGAGGTCTCCACAACATATACTCCTCAACAAAATGGTGTAGTTGAGAGAAAGAACCGGACATTGATCACACTAGCAAGAACAATGCTTGATGAGTACAACACTCCCGAAGCTCTATGGGTGGAAGCTATCAACACCGCATGCTATGCATCCAACCGCCTATTCCTTCAAAAGTTTCTTGGCAAGACACCTTATGAGTTGCTTAATGGGAAGAAGCCGGACGTCTCCTTCTTTAGGGTATTTGGTTGCAAATGCTACATCTATAAGAAGCGGCAACACCTAGGGAAGTTTCGAAGACATTGTGATATTGGTTTTCTTGTTGGTTACTCATCAAAGTCCAAAGCATATAGAGTATTTAATCATGCCACCGACTTGGTTGAAGAAACATATGATATGGAATTGGATGAATCTAACGGCTCCCAAGGAGCACATGAGAATCTTGATAATGTAGGTGATGAACCATTGAGGGAGGTCATGAAGAATATTCCGGTTGGGGACATCAAGCCTAATGATGATGAAGATGATATACAAGTGATCAATCCACCTTCTTCATCAAGTGTGCCATAAGATGGTGCAAAAGATAGGAGAGTAGAAAATAAAGACACTCATGTCTCCCATGAGCAAATTGTGGTACAAGCACAAGATATTGATGCTCCACAACCACCCCCTCAAGTGGTTGATAGAAGAAATTCACCTCTACTACAAGCTCATCCACAGGATCTCATCATAGGGAGTCCATCAAAGGGAGTAATGACTTGCTCTCAAAAGCTTGCTTCATTTATTGAACATCACTCTTTTATCTCTTGTTTTGAGCCTACTAAGGTAGAAGAAGCTCTTCAAGATTCGGATTGGATAAATGCCATGCATGAAGAGTTGAACAACTTCACCCGCAATAAAGTTTGGACTCTTGAAGAGCGACCACAAGGTGCAAGAGTCATTGGAACAAAGTGGGTGTTCCGCAACAAGCAAGATAATCAAGGTGTTGTTGTGAGGAACAAGGCAAGGCTAGTTGCAAAAGGGTTCTCTCAAGTTGAAGGCTTGGATTTTGGAGACACCTTTGCACCGGTTGCAAGACTAGAAGCCATCCGTATCCTCCTTGCATATGCATCACATCATGAAATAAAACTATATCAAATGGATGTGAAAAGTGCATTTTTAAATGGCTTTATTAATGAACTAGTCTATGTTGATTAACCTCCAGGGTTTGAAGACCCTAGATATCCTAATCATGTTTATAGGTTGTCCAAGGTGTTATATGGGCTTAAGCAAGCCTCAAGAGCTTGGTATGAGCGCCTTTGGGACTTCCTCATTGAGAAGGGCTTCACCATTGGGAAGGTTGACACCACACTATTCTCCAAGAAGCTTGATGGACATATCTTCATTTGTCAAGTGTATGTTGATGATATTATCTTTGGGTCATCAAATGAAGATTCTTGCAAAGAGTTTGGTGAATTGATGTCAAAGGAGTTCGAGATATCAATGATTAGAGAGCTTACATTCTTTCTTGGTTTTCAAGTCAAGCAAATGAGAGAATGGATTTTCATCTCTCAAGAGAAATATACAAATGATCTTCTCAAGAGATTCAAGATGGATGAATGTAAGCCAATCAAGACACCAATGCCAACTAATGGACATCTTGACCTAGATGACGGAGGTAACACGGTTGATCAAACTCTCTACCGCTCTATGACTAGTAGCTTGTTATATTTAACCACATCTAGGCCCGACATCATGTTTAGTGTGTTTATGTGTGCTAGATTTCAAGCTAATCCTAAGGAAACTCATTTGATTACCGTTAAAAGAATCCTTAGGTATCTTAAGCACACACCAAGCATTGGTCTTTGGTATCCCAAAGGAGCTATATTTGAATTAGTTGGCTATTTCGATTCGGATTATGCTGGTTACAAAGTTGATAGAAAAAGCACATTCGGAGGGTGCCATTTGCTTGGTAGATCACTTGTGTCTTGGTCCTCCAAGAAACAAAATAATGTGGCTTTGTCCACCGCCGAAGTGGAATACATTGCTGTGGGTGCTTATTGTGCACAAATTCTTTATATGAAACAAACTTTGCTAGACTATGGTGTAGTTCTAGAAAAGGTACCACTTTTGTGCGATAATGAAAGTGCGGTAAAACTTATAAATAATCTGGTTCAATACTCTCGCACCAAGCACATAGATATCCGCCATCATTTTCTTAGAGGTCATGTTGCAAAGAATGATATTTCATTAGAAGGTGTAAGGACCAAGGATCAATTGGCGGATATCTTCACTAAACCGCTAGATGAGACGACTTTTTGTTGATTGTGGAATGAGCTCAATGTTCTTGATTTTAGCAATTTTACTAAAAATGAGCTTGTGTTGTCCCTTGCATTGCATTGTAATATACAACATGTTTACTTTGTGGTAATGCATATAGGGCTTGTCTAACATGGTTAAGATAACCGCCGAAAAGCGAGTGAAGAAGCTTAACATTGGATCAAACTTGACAAGCAACTAGATTTACTTTCAAGTATTGCATTACATATGCATGAATGTTGTTTTGTTGTTTCCCTTCAATTGTCCTCTTATTGCCTATTTTCTTAAAAAGAATTATAGCCTAAGGCAAAATATTTTGAAAAATTTGAGGGTTTGAGAGAGGTCACTCACATCAGTCTCAATTGGTGTTTGTCTGGGTCTTATTGAAGTTGGGACTTGATTGGAAACAGGCAACACGAAGGAACTTTGAAGATTGCTAGAAAAGAGTGACCGGATGCTGCACCGAACTCTGAAGTCCAGCGTCCAGTCCATTCACAGGAGGTGAACCTTGCTATGATGGAGTAACTGAACTCTACTATTCAGCGTCCGATCAGAAGGCGTTCTTGCGTCTGGTCGAGCGAAGATGAAGGAGACAGGTTGGATTGGACTCTGGCTGCGTCCAATTAGTGGTGATCGGACGCATCCGGTCATGATTCTAGGGGTTTTGGACCTCTCTGGAATCGACCAGACTCTGGGTGGCAACGTCTGGTCGTTGCCACCAGAGCATCTGGTCAGTAGAAATTGTACGGGTTTAGGACTTCTTCACCGTTTCCTTTTCTATCATGTTGAGGGCCACCATATAACTGCCGTACATGCCATGACCCTAATCCCGCGTCATGCCAACATCGCCGCAGTGCCCTAGTCACCTAGTCCACAGCTCGCCACGCCGCCCTGCTCCCA
Organism: Miscanthus floridulus; assembly: GCF_019320115.1. Classification (NCBI taxonomy): domain Eukaryota; kingdom Viridiplantae; phylum Streptophyta; class Magnoliopsida; order Poales; family Poaceae; genus Miscanthus; species Miscanthus floridulus. The sequence continues at coordinate 83,586,213 of NC_089586.1, forward strand.
CGCCTGTGCCACCACGACCTCGCCCCGTGCTCGTGCCTAACGACCGCTCCCATGCCTTCACGCCACTGCACCGCTGTAGCCCACGCCCATGCTGCACATCCTCGCACTGCCTTCCTATGCTAGAGCCACCCACGTACTGCCGTGCCATGCCTTCCCGTGCCCACGTGCCGCTCGCAGCAATCCGCGCCGTCGCTCTCCCCGCACGCCTCGCTCCCACGTCATCATACCCATGCTTCCGTTCCACACCGCCGCTGTGCTCACGCTGCTCCCATGCCCTAACACCAGCGCCGCCTCAAGAGCATCGCTGGAACCCTAGCTTCCATCCACACCAAAGCCAATAGCATTCAGTGCCTACATTGCATCGCCGATCCACGCCGCATTGCTTCACTGGAACCCTAGATTTATAGTGCTGACCCAGTGGTTCTTCGTGATCCGTTCCTTGTTCTTCAGTTCGCTAGTTCGTTAGGTAGCAAGCCCTCATTTCCAATTATGTATCTAATGCTTGCTTCTTAGGGTTTCACATCTCTAGATATATTGTAATTATTCATATATCAAATCTATTCTAATGTGCAGTGAGTTGGTGTTTCTGAGGTCATCTTGGCAGTTGTTAGTAAACTCGGGGCCAAGCTCGCGAGTACAGATCAAGGCCAAGCCTCGGAAGTGACAGTTGGCAGTTGATCTTTGTCAGAGGCAGCAGTTCGTTTCAGGTGGCCCATGTCAAGAATGCCGATGGTGGTCTAGGTGATGAGGATCCGAGGCGTCCGCCTCGCTTGCCTACTGATGCAAAAGGCAAGGCGATGAAGAAGCTTGCAACGAAGAAGCACAAGTATTCAGATGCTGATACAGCTAGAGCAGCCGTAGAGCGTGCAGAGGCAGGTGGTGCTAGGAGTGGTGTAGTGATTGCAGAGCAGCTTTCTCTAGCTCAGAGGGCCACTATCTAGGAGGTTGAGCATCGTCATGGTGGTCCAGCTGGGACAGCCATGGTTGGAGGATGGCGTGTCGCCATTGATGAGAGTCAGCCTCAAGGGGAGTCACAGCAGGAGCCACAGCCAGCAGAGCAGACTAAGGAAGAGAGTGTAGTCTGAGGAACCAGAGCTGGCACCTCAGCCATAGTTACACCGCTCTGGTCATACTCGTACCTAGGTGCCACCAAGGGCAGAGACATAGTGGAGGGGTTCTCATCCACCACCTAGACCACAGGGTCCGCCTCCAGTGACTCACTTGGATTTGAGGGCTGCCACAACCAAGCAGGTGTAGTAGCTCAGGTTTGTTCAATTTGAGGAGTGGTTTCCACCGAGGCGGGATGAGCATGCATCAGAGGGCTTCTACACCCCACTACAGGAGGATTTTTATCATGCATATCTTAACAGTGGGGCTGTATTCAGATCACAAAGGGTGTGCAACATTGAGTCCATTATAGCAGTAGCTGGAGAGCATATTCGCCCTTACCTATCCTACTTGCCAAGGCTAACAGACTTACTCGGATGGACAGACTTATATGTTCCATCTTGGGTCCTTGAGTTCTATGCTACACTTTGGATTGACCCGCATCATAGATTTATACATTTTGCTTTTAGAGGCAGAGACTACAGGCTGATGAGCTTTAGGGTTAGAGAGATACTCAGGCTTCAGGAGCAGCCCATCCAGCTACATGAGGTGTGTTATGGATAGACAAAGCCTCCTAGATGCCCCCACAGCGGTCTTGTACCCCCTACAGATATAGTCTGCCATTGCTTCACAGAGCCTTTCGACGAGGGGTCGAGCAGGACACCTAGAGACCTCACTCCAATAGCTAGAGTGCTTGATGCTATTATGAGGAGGACCCTACTTCCGAGGATGGGATATCATGAGGGCCTGACTCGCATATAGTTATGGCTACTGAACTCTCTGATGTAGCAGACTGTATTTGATATTTGAGATCTCCTACTGTCAAAGATAGAGGATACTATTGCAGAGGGGTTCAGAGGTCACCAACAATTGCCCTATGCTCACTAGATTACATTCTTGATTCATAGAGCAGTTATAGTGAGGCCACCTAAGATGCTAGCAGAGTATAGTGGTGCTACTACAGAGTTCCCTACATACAACATGACTCAGATGCTCCACCATAGTGCAGTGAGGACACCTAGTCAACCGTGCCATCGTCTAGAGGTGCTAGAGACTACAGCCCAGCAGGATGAGACCATTAGGGGTATAGCAGCTATAGAGGAGAAGGAGCTTGATGCTCAGCAGGAGGGGATGGTTGAGAGCGACCCTAGTGACAGCTCAGATGATGACTACCAGGCTATCCCTCAGATGCCTCCATGATGACATGACCATGAGACCGGTAGCTCCAGTTTAGCTCCACCTACACCATAGACAGACCCCGCTCTACTTGCTATCCTTGAGCAGATGAGGTAGGATCAAGCTCGCCAGGCCCAAGAGACCGCTGCTACATTTGCATAGTTCTAGACTAGGCAGGATGAGTTCCAGCGACAGTAGCAGGCTATACAGCAGGAGCAGCAGGCCATGCATCAGTAGCAGCTCCTCATGTAGCAGTAGCTCCTTAGATTTATGTAGCATATTGTGACAGCTATTGGGGCTCCACTGCCACAGCCTTCACCCCAGATCGGCCAGCCTACCACCACTTTTACGACTCTAGCTTTACAACCCAGTGGGCTTCAGAGTCAGGGACAGCCACCAGCATAGTTTCCTTCTTCTACAGAGCAGGCGTCCCAGTGGTTTGTCTCACCAGTGCCAGCCCCATAGTTCACACCTTTTTAGATGGGCTTCACACCGGCTCAGACTTCCTCGCTGCTAGTACCAGATACTATAGTTTCTAGGAGTCTTGGTGCTACCTTCAATGAGTTGATAGGGAAGCCTACTCCACCATATTTACATGTCCTAGTGAAGGGTCGAGATGGCGACTAGAGGGGGGGTGAATAGTCTTTTCTAAAACTTAATCGCGTCGGCTAACCGATACAAATGCGGAATTTAAACTAACGGTCTAGCCAAGACTACACCCCACTATATATGTTCACTAGCACCTTGCAAAGATAACAATTATGCAACAAAGGTGCCAGGCTAGCTAGAGCTCTCCTAAACAATTCTAGGAGCAAGGTCACACAAACCTATGCCACTAGTACTTTAAACAACAAGGGAGCTCCTACACATGCTAGTAAGCAAAAGCACAAAGCTAACTAAGCTCACTAGCAATGCTCAATAACAAGGCAACCAATGCCTAATTAGAGAGCGCAAATACTTAGTTACACTAACTAAGCAATGTGACTAATAAGGTTACTAAAACCAAATTAGCCACGCAAGGGAGCTACTTCTATGCTACACAAGCAAGAAGGTAATTAGCAAGCTACACAAGCTATCTAATTACAAGAGCAACTACACAAGCTTAATATGTATAAAAGTAATTGCAAGCTTGTGTAATGGGGATGCAAACCAATGGGAAGAACAAGGTTGACACGATGATTTTTCTCCCGAGGTTCACGTGTTTGCCAACACGCTAGTCCCCGTTGTGTCGACCGCTCACTTGGTGGTTTGGCGGCTAATTAGCATCATCCGCTAAGCCCGCACGTCGAACGCCGCAAGAACCTACCCCTTGAGTGAGGGTAGCTCAATGACACGCTTTACTAGAGTTGCTCTTCGCGGCTCCCGCGGGGCGAGCACAATGCCCCTCACAAGCACTTCTCCGGAGCGCCGCACAAGCTTCTTGTGCGCTTCGACGGAGACCACCACCAAGCCGTCTAGGAGGTGGCAACCTCCAAGAGTAACAAGCACCACCGGCTTGCAACTTGATCACCTAGTGCCACTCGATGCAACCTCACGATGCAATCGCACTAGAATCGCTCACTCACATAATCAAATGATCACTATCAAGTATATGTGTGATGGAGGGCTCCCAAGCACTCACAAGCATGGACACTAAGTCCCTTGAGGTGCTCCGCCCCAGCCATGGCCGAGGGCCACTTCTATTTATAGCCCCAGGGGCTAAACTAGCTGTTACCCCTTCACTGGGCAACGGTCGGGCCGACCGGACGCTCCGGTCGTGTTGACCGGACGCTGGACCTCAGCGTCCGGTCGCCCACAGACGACCACGTGTCCCAGTTCCAATGGTCACTTGACCTGACCGGGTGCTCCAGCTTCTACTGACCGGACGCTGAACCCCCAGCGTCCGGTCGTTTCCAGTAAGCTCCCGAGCATGACCGAACACGTCCGGTCGAACGCGATCGGACGCAGCCAGCGTCCGGTCACTCTCCAGCTACTGCATCACCGTATGTCAGCCTGACCGGACACAGCCTTCCAGCATCCAGTGCATTCAGATCCAGCGTCCAGTCAGTTGACCGACGCTGGCATCTTCGCGACCAACTCGTTTTCACTTCTAACTTCTTCACCCTTGCTCCAATGAGCTAACCACCAAGAATTTGCATCCGGCACAATAGAAAATAGGCATTCCATTTTCCCGAAAGCGCCGAATCCCGCCTCGCAAGCTCAGCGGAAGGGAGAGAGGGACCCAAACCCATCTCAACCCTACAAACACCACCTCCTTTGTAAATGTGCCAACACCACCAAGTGTACACCACCATGTGTATGTGTGTTAGCATTTTCACAATCATTTCCCAAAGGATGTTAGCCACTCAACTTGCCACGCCACTCGATCCTAGCGACAATGCAAAGTTAGATCACTCGAGTGGCACTAGATGACCGATATGCAAACAAGTTTGCCTCTCTTGATAGTACGGCCATCTATCCTAAACCCGGTCATAAACTTCTCTACACACCTATGACCGGTGAAATGAAATGCCCTAGGTTATACCTTTGCCTTGCGCATTCCATTCCATCTCCTTCAATGTCGATGCAACACATGCACCAACACGATCAACAATGATATGATCCACTTCATATCATCACATGATCATATTGGTTCATCGATCTTGACTCTACTTGCTCTTCACCGTTGCCATCGTCCATCGGCGCCAAGTCTTGCTCAAGCTTCACCGCCTCGTGGTCCATCACTCCAAAGCCTTCGACTTGCCCTTCACGCTTGCAACCGGTCCATCAAGCCAAGTCTTGTCTTGATCTTCTCCACCTTGATCACATGACTCAATGTCATGTCTCATGTGCATTTAAGCTCCTTCATCATCACATGTGTGAGCTTTGCAACATCTCCAAGCCATTTTCACCTTCATGGCATATGTTGCTCACACACATGTACCTGTGGACTAAGCACCTGTGTATCTCACATAAACACAATTAGTCCACCTAAGTTGTCACTCAATTACCAAAACCAAACAAGGACCTTTCACCTAGGTCCTTCCATAGTTGTACCTATTACCGGGACTACAGAGACGCTCTCTTCTTCGGTTGCATCATTAGAGCCGCCTGCTATAGTCATACCTGTAGACTCTCAGGCCACACCAGTCCCTGATCCGACCCAGACTGCTTTAGCATCATTTCCAGCTACAGAGGGTCAGACAACTCAGAGCTTAGGATAAATGATGATGGCATATAGTTCTAGCTCACTCCTCGTACCTCAACGCTCGACTCATCCGCTGTAGCCCCACCGACCGACCCTTAGGTTTTGGTGTTTGATGCCAAAGGGGGATAGGGATTGAGTATGTTAGACTTAGGGGGAGCCTATCTACTATATTTGGTTTCTTATGTGTGATACACTATTATGCATTTATGTGTTTACTTTCATGCATCAAACTATATTTATGTGATAGTGATATCTACGTGATCATGATATTTGACATGTGTGCTCTCTACTTTGAATTATTTATGTCATATCACTTGTGTTATGCACATTTGCTTTGCTTCCGTGGTTTACTCTGATGCAAATGAGCTTTATTACTTGTACTCATGCTTATTTCATATCTTTTGAGTACATCATGTTGGCTTGGGTCATATAAGCTTGCCTAACTCTTTTGTTCTTATTATCAAAATCTTATGTGAACTAAGCATGTTAAAAACCTTATCTCTTTTACATACTTGAGGTGGTATTGTCATCAATCACCAAAAGGGGGAGATTGAAAGCATCTAGGCCCTAGTTGGGTTTCGGTGATTAATGACAATACGTAATTACTATGACTAACGTGTGTTTTACAGAGACAATTAAGTTAGGTCATGGTAATGGAGATTGATTGGGCAATCATGGTTGTCATGCCCCTATGATGGAAATCATTTCAGTTTTCAAAGGATGGACGATAAGGTTAAGGATGGACTAGTTCTAAGTGTCATTTGGAGTTGAAGAGACACTTAGAGTAGTTTAGGACTTTGTTTTTCCTTTGGCCATACTATTAAGGGGGGTATGGACGGGTAGCTTGACCTAGGTGAGTCTAGTGACTTAGGTGTGGTGCACACTTGTTAAATCTAGCACTAGGTAGCTCCTAAAAAGCCCTTAGATCAATTGGAGCAAACTTCATTCACATATGATTGAGACTTAGAAGTGAATGGAGGGTCAAATGCTGACCGAACGCTGGTTCTGGTGTGATTGGACGCTGGTGCAGAGTCTAGTCAATTCATTTGATCAAGGTGAAGTCGTCTGGTGCGACCAGGCGCTGAGAGGTGAGTGACCGGACGCTGGGTCCCAGCGTCTGGTCGACTCCAGTAAGGTTCCAGAGAGGGAAAATTGTGACCAGACACGTCCGATCAGTGCTGACCAGACGCTGTCTAGCGTTCAGTCACAACTTAAACACTAGGTTTCGGGGAGAACTGACCGGAGCGTCCGGTCAACTTGATCAGAGCATCCGGTCACCGTGTAGAGGCATATAACGGTTCGTTTTGAACACGGGTGTATAAATACTTCCTCCATTCGTGTGAGGGGGCACTTTTGCTCATTCCAACAGCTGAGAAACACCCTTGAGAGTGTCAAGAAGAGCAAAGTCCTAGTGAGGTGATTGAGATTTTAGAATCCAAAAGTGAGACCTCATTAGTTAAAGCAAGAGTAGAAAAGTGTGCATCCACCCTTCTCATTAGGCTTGTTGTGGTCAAGTGAGAGTTCATGCTTATTACTCTTGGTGATCACCACTACCTAGATGGCTTGGTGGTGATTGGGAGCTTGGTGATCATCCAGCGGAGCTTGTGGATGACTCAACTCAAGTTGTGAGCGGTTGTGGGTGATTCACCACGACAGAGTGTCAAAGAATCAACCCGTAGAGAGCACTTGATCCTTGTGTGGATCAAGGGGGAGCTACACCCTTGCATGGGTGCTCCAACAAGGACTAGTGGGGAGTGGCGACTCTCCGATACCTCGGCAAAACATTGCCGTGTTCCACCTTCTCTCTTTACTTTGAGCATTTACTTTAAGCAATTCAATTCTCGTCTTTACATTCATAGAATTGTCATGCTAGAATAGGATTAGAACTTAGGTTACAAGTCTTTTTGTGCAGTAGAACATTAGAAACACTTTCTATGCACAAGGGGTGAAGTTGGGCTAACCGTAGGGCTTAATTATTGTAAAGAATTTTAGAATTAGCCCAATTCATCCCCCTCTTGGGCATCTTGATCCTTTCATCAGCATTGGAGGCTATCCTCGCTGCTATACCGGTAGAGTACATGGAGCCGTTGGGGGCAAAGAGCTCGGCTAAGGAGGCATCGGAGGCTATTGCGGCGATGCGCGTCGGTTCCGACCACGCAAAGAAGGCGATGGCCTAGCTTCTAAAGCAGGAGTACACCAACCTCATGTTCAAGGATGGTGAAATGGTGGAGGACTTCTTCCTCCACCTGTAGATGCTCATCAACAAGCTGAAGAGCCATGGCATCACCATCAACAAAGAGGAGGCGGTCTCCAAGTACCTCCACTCCGTGCCGGCAAAGTACATCTAGATCGCTCTCTCCATAGAGACAATACTGGACTTGTCCACCCTCACCATTAAGGATGTGATAGGACATCTGTGAACGGTGGACGAGCACCTGGAGCAGGCGACAACAATGAAGGACATCTACAAACTGTTGCTGATAGAAGAGGAGTGGGCTGCTCGGAGGAACTCCAGGGTAGCCTCCTCTAGCCACGATGGCGATGGCAAACGCTGCGACAAGACTTCTTTGGTGAAGAAGAAGCAGGTCAACCCCAATGTCTGTCGATGCTATGAAAAGACAGGCCATTGGGCACGGGAGTGCCTAAATTGTAAGCAGGAGAAGAAGGCTACGGCTCATCTGGCGCAAGCTGATGATGATGATGAGGCCACTATCCTGATGACGATATTCTATGCACTGCACGACATCAAGGCCAAGGAGAAGGAAGAGGCGACGACAATGGAAGGACCTAGGAAGGCCTTGAAGACTGTCAACCTCGACGAACCACATGCCCAAGTCCACCTTAGATGTGTGGGCACCGACCAGGAGCAGCAGTGGTACCTAGACTCTGGTGCCAGCAACCACATGACGGGCTCCAAGGCATCCTTCTCTGAGCTCGACGACGATGTTGCTAGTACGGTGAAGTTTGGTGACAGCTCATGGGTGGCAATCCAAGGGCACGGCACCATCATCTTCACGTGCCAGAATGGGGAGCACCGTGCATTAATGGATGTATATTACACCCCGCAGCTACGTTATAGCATCATCAGCATTGGTCAGTTGGATAAGCATGGTAGCGAGCTACTGATCAAGGATAGAGTCCTTAGAATCAGGGACCGGGAGCAGTGACTTCTCGCTAAGGTGAAGAGGTCCCAGAACTGGTTGTACCTGCTCGACCTAAAGGTAGAGCAACCGATGTGCCTGGCGGCAAGGCAAATCGAGGAACCATGGATATGGCATGCCTAGTTTAGACATATCAGCTTTGACGCGCTTGGTCAGCTAGAGAAGATGCTCCGAGGGCTACCCCACATCAAGCACGAAGGCGAACTATGTGACAGCTACTTGGCTGGGAAGCAAAGGAGGCTACCATTCCCAAAGGTGGCCAAGTATCACACGAAGGATGCTCTCGAGCTCGTCCATGGCGACCTTTGTGGGCCAATCACGCCAGCTACAAATGGTGGTTGGCGGTACTTCCTCCTGCTTGTGGATGATTGCAGTCGCTACATGTGGCTGCAACTCCTAAAGAGCAAGGTTGAAGCGGCGACGGCGATCAAGAAGTTCAAGATGCACGCGGAGGCCGAGAGCGGAGGACTGATCGCGGCGATGAATTCACTTCGGTGAAGTTCGCTGTGTACTGTGCGGATCAGGGTGTGGTATGACACCATACCATACTCTCCACAATAGAATAGCATGGTGAAGAGGCAGAACCAGACGGTGGTCAGCATGGCTCGATCCATGATGAAGGCCAAAGGCATGCCGGAAAGGTTCTGGGGTGAGGCGGTGACCACGGTGGTGTTCATCCTCAACCGTGCTCTGACCAAGGCCCTGATGGGCAAGACACCATTCGAAGCTTGGTATGGGCTCAAGCCAAGCGTGTCCTTCCTCTAGACATTCGGCTGCATCGGCCACATTAGGATGATGAAGCCGATCCTCACCAAGCTAGAGGATAGGAGCACACTGATGGTGTTCCTAGGCTACGTAGAGGGTACCAAGGCATACCAGCTCTACGACCCACGTGGAAACAAGGTACTTGTCTCATGCGATGTCATGCTCGACGAGAAGATGGCTTGGGACTGGAGCAGTCCGAGCACGGGGGAAGCTGGCAGCTTCACCAGCACCTTCGTCGTCGAGCACCTGGTCATCCACAGTGGTGGAGACACTGGGGAAGAGGTGCCGAGCACTCCTGGAGGGATGCCGAGCACGCTAGGAGTGATGCTAGGAGGTTCTGTAGTGGTGGCGACCACTCCAGGATGGGTGTCGAGCACTCCCATAGCGGAGCCAAGAGGTCTTGCAGTGGTTCTGACCACTCCAAGACTAAGGCTGAGCACTCCTACAGTGGTGCCAAGCACTGCAGGAGTAGTGATGAGCTGTCCAGAAGTAGTGTCGAGCACTGCAACTAGGGTGCCAAGCACTTAAGGTGCTGTGTCGAACACTCCGACAGGACAAGGAACTCCATCGATGATGATCGAGTTCGCCTCACCTCCAAGTGACATCACTGAGTTCGTGGATGCCTTCCACGAAGGTGAGGAGGTGCATTTCTATAGGCTGGACAACATCGTCGGTGGCACAGGGCCCTCAGGACTAGCTAGGTAGCTGCTCAATGATCAAGAGCTGTTGCTCGTTAGTGCAGAGGAACTACCCATGTTCGCGCTAGCGGAGCGCAACGAAAACTAGCGATGGGCGATGCTGGAGGAGATGAAGGCGATCGAGGAAAACAAGACATGGCAGCTCGTCGATCCACCTCTAGGATACCGTCCGATCAACCTAAAGTGGGTGTACAAGGTCAAGCGGGATGAGCTCGACGCCATTGTCAAACACAAGGCGCGCCTCATCGCCCGAGGCTTTGTTCAGTGTGAGGGCATTGGCTTCAAGGAAGTCTTTGCTCTAGTAGCATGCATGGAGTCTGTTCGTTTGCTACTAGCCTTGGCAACAGCAAAGGACTGGCGCGTCAATCACTTGGATGTTAAATCGGCCTTCCTTAGTGGTGAGCTAGCAGAGACGGTCTTTGTCAGGCAACCTCTAGGTTTTGCCGTCAAGGGAGAGGAGCACAAGGTGCTCCGACTACACAAGGTGCTCTATGGGCTGCGGTAGGCCCCACAAGCATGGAACGCCAAGCTTGATGCCACGCTGGGCGAGCTTGGATTTCATTGGTGCGCAACCAAGCATGTGCTCTACACACGGCGATGGGGGATGGAGGAGCTCGTCGTTAGCATGTATGTGAATAACTTGATCATCACCGGTATGCGCACAGAGGACATCAATAGCTTCAAGCGCGAGATGGCTCATTTTTGAATGAGCAATCTCGGCACACTCTCCTACTACCTCAGCATCAAGGTGAGACAGGGGAAGGAGCAACTCACGCTCGGTCAGAGTGTGTATGCCTCGAAGCTGTTGGAGCAGAGTGGCATGGCTGAGTGCAAGCCATGCGTGACTCCGATGGAGGAGTGGCTGAAGCTGACAAAGGCCAGCACCACGGTGAAGGTGGATGCAATACTCTACCGGAGCATCATCAGTGGTCTGCGCTACCTAGTCCACATGAGGTCGGACATTGCGTTCGCCATGGGCTACGTCAGTCGCTTCATGGAGGATCCTAGAGAGGATCACTTGGCTGTGGTGAAGCGGCTACTGTGCTATGTCAAGGGGACGGTGGATCAAGGGATCATCTTTCCCAAGACCGGTAGGAGTAGGCTGTAGCTCACTGTGTTCAGCGATGCAGACATGGCGGGGGACATCGACGGACGACGGAGCACCTCTGGTGTGCTCATCTTCCTCGAGTCGGCCCCAATTTCATGGCTGTCGCTGAAATAGAAGGTGGTGATGCTATCTATGTGTGAGGCAGAGTATGTAGAGGTGGACACAGTGGCGTGCCAAGTTGTGTGGATGTGCTGGCTACTGGGTGAGCTGACCCGCGTGGAAGCTCACCCACCAGCACTAATGGTGGACAACCAGCCCGCCATCGCCCTCGCAAAGAATCTGGTTCTCCATGATCGGAGCAAGCACATTAACATGAAGTTCCACTTCCTTAGGGACTGTGTCGATGAAGGGTAGATCATCATTGAGTTCATCGAAGTTGGTCAGCAACTCACGAACGTCCTCACCAAGCCGCTTGGACATCTTTGACTCACGGAGCTAAAGGAGATGATAGGCATGGAGGGGGTACAAGGGATAGCAGTAGGATTTGGGGAAGAATTGTTAGATAATCTACTGCTTCCTTGTGTGAACACACAGTAAGAGAAGATGACACTAAAAAGGCCCCCTGGGTATTGTAGCTGATGTAGGGGCAGGCACCGAACGTCTCACCTGCCGGACTATAGCCACATGCAGGGACAGGCATAGAAGTCAGTCCTACTGTGTTATCTAGTCACTGTTACAGTAGGGCAGCTATACTAGAACTAGATGGATAGAGTTATATATATAGTTTGCCACTGTAACTCAACAAAGAGAGTTTAGTTTTGCCATCTCCTATACAGGGCTCCGGCCAATGCTGGTGCTTGTACTATGTGTGTATGCTCTGTTCTCCCTCTTCTTCTACCTCTAGCCATAGTGTGTATGACGGGATAGCCTCTGTCATTCTCGGCAAGACTGGTGAGTGGTCGACTCACCTAAGCCAGTGATCCTGTGGGCTAACAAAGGCGGTAGAACAATGTCTAGGGTACGCGCAATGATTTGTTAGGGGCACATCAAAGAATTAGGAGCAGGAGGGGCATGTACATAGGTGAGCGGGACAACGGGTACACTTGTGGATAGCAGGAGCATAGACGAGCACGTGCAGTCATGTTGTGGCCGACCGTTGTCGTCGCCGATTCTGATATGAAGACATGTGGGCGCTCTCACTTGGGCCACATCGGGGAGGTAGGGACGAAGTGGACGGCGATGGGGACGGATGCTTCTCAGAGGCCAGAGCGGTGGAGTTCTAGCGAGTCTCCACCATGGCATGTGCCGGAGGCAAGGGTTTCCTCTCGTCTTGTCTCCTCGGAGCGCGAGGACGTGGAGCGGGTAGAGGAGGCGGGACGTGATGGCCTAGCCCAGGAGCTTCTAGATCGAGGGTGAGTTGTGCGCGAACTAGAGGTTGGAGCCCCCTCCCCTGCGACGATGTGGAACAGCCACACCACCTGGAGTAGCGACTTGTCCCCCGTATCCGCCGCTACGACGGTCGCCACGGTGGGATGAAGTCAGACGGTGCAGCGGCGGTGTTTGGAGATGGGGAAGGAAGTGTGATTCACGGAGAAGGAAACCGCCCGTGGGGGAAGGAAGCGAAGAAGGAAGTAACCGCCGGTACACAGGAGGGTTCGTCCTGGCCTTGAAGGTGCAGTCGACAGTGAAGTTGTCGTGGGAAGGGAGCGAGGAAGCGTGGCAGTTGGCGGTGTGCAGGTACCTCGTGCAGGCGGGTAAAAAACTTTCTTGGTGAAAAAAACTTGGGTCAAAGTCGAGCGTTTCTCGAGGGAACACGCATTTCATATGTCAGGACATCAGGAAATGCTCCGGGCTCATAGTTAACCATCTAATTAGATGCGTTAGATGTAAATTTAAGTGTGGAGATTTTAGGTGGTAAGATGTTTTTTGTGACAAGTATTTTCTAATTCCTTCGCTCCTTTATAGTAAAGATATGGTAGAAAATTTGCATATTTTTCATGCATGATCATGAGAAATAACAAGCTGTTTGGTTCCCCCACAGGTAAGGGAAACATTATGGGAAACAGATTGCGGGAGAAGATGGAGTGTGATAATGTTTAATTGTTTTGTTTGGTTGCTCATGGTAAGGGTATCCAATACCATACGGGTGTTTTGTTTGCTGCTACAGTATTGGAATCCAATTTGAATACTAGTATAGTAGTCTCATCCAATGCCTGTCGGGTGGCATGCCATGCACAAGTAAAAAGAAACATGCTTATCAGAGCATCATCGCATATCAGAGCATCATCGCAAGTAATCCATGCTTCTCAGAGCATCATCACAAGTAAAAAGAGACATGCCAGGCAACACAAATGCAAGAATATTTTTTGATAATAACAATTGAAGATCAAGGCCGAGATCCAATCATATATAAATAAAACTCCAACATAGTTTAGTACTTGAGAAAGAGTGAAATGGAAGACAACAAGCATTCTCAATGCTCTTCTTCTAGCTTCAAGTCTTCAATGCATAGGCAAAATCCTATCTTTCTCCACCTTCTATGTGCTTCCTTCTCTCCTCCTCTACAAAAAAAGAGGAGTTTATAAAGACAATAATTCTGCAAGCTTGATCAAGTGCATGGTTTACAAAGACAATAGTACAGACTACTCCCTCCGTCCCAAAATAGATGTCATTCTCACTTCACGAGAAGTCAAACACGTTTAACTTTGACCAAATATATAAAAAATATATTAATATTTATAATACATAATTAGTACCATTAGATAGATCGTCGAATATACTTTCATAATAAACTTATTTGGAGATATAAATGTTGCACGTATTTTCTACAAATCTAGTCAAAGTTGAGAAAGTTTGACCTATACGCATCCCATAACGACCTCTATTTTGGGACAGAGGGAGTATGTGCATAGTTAACCAAAACAGTAGTATAGAATATATGTAGGCAAGCAATCATACCGCATGTTTAGAATGAACTCCCTCCTCAAAGACTATATGCATATGTATAGCACCTACTGTATTTATAGGAAAATAATAACCCATGGTCAGTCAAGATGGACTATGCTAGAAAGATTTGAGATTCAATAAAACAACAATTAAACCTTTATGGCACTATTTGATCTTCACACTTGATACAAAACAGTTTGCAACCTCCCTATTATAACCCATGTTCAACAACAACCTTCCTATTATATAAAGTATTGATACTGAAAAATCTATCTATGACCATATAAAGTATTGGTGCTGAAAAATATATCTAGGACTCTTCAATAAGATTCAATGCAAGATCTAAACCATCTCTATGCAAACTCTAATTCCTCCAAATTAATTTGCACCACCATTGGTAGACCCTTCCTGCCCATTTCTTTGACCCGAACCTATCTTCAAAAGTTCAGAACCTATCTTCAAAAGTTCAGAAGCTCTACTCAAACAAGTCTTTGTTTCATTCTTGATCTTGAATTAAGCTGATCGGTTTCAAAGAAACAACGACCGCAGTACTAACGAACAAATGAACTTGACAGTGAATATATAGCAACTCAAAACATGTGCATATACAGAATCAGTTAGAAGACAACATGCAACAACTAATTACATTACACCAATAGTTCTTCAAAAAAGGATCATCACATTTCTAGATTAACTAAGAAAAATATATCTAGGACCCTTCAATAAGATTCAATGCAAGATCTGAACCATCTCTATGCAAATTTTAATTCCTCCAATTAACTAAGAATGCAAGAGCAAGCAATTTCACAGAGATGGACTGAACCCTTATTGAGATGTATGTATAGACAGAAAATATAAAAACAGAATAGGTAGGATCAGCTTCTACAAAGGGGATTGGGAGACGACCTACACCGTGCAAACTACACCGTGCCTACGAGGATAAGCAAATATTCGCTGGACAAGAAACCAATAAAAATGAGCTGACCAGCGACCTTGCGACTTTTCTTTAATTCATTTCAACAACTTTAATTCATTTTTAGCAACTTATCATAACAATTTCTAAGCGGAAACTAGAAAGTGTGCCATCGGTCACCCCCAATTCCAACCAAATACTGGAGCATGTATGGTCATTCTTGGTTGAGAAAAAGGTCACAAGCAAAAAATGTGACTAAATTAGCAGATCACCCCGACCAGGACCTAGGCATGGGTGCTCCACTAACCTCCTAATCTAAAAAATTGATTAATACACCTATTTACTACTGATCTATACAAAAAGCAATACTCATCTCAACTACCAGATCTAATCATGAATATCTAGAAGTGATGCATGTATATCTGCAAAAGAAGTAGGGAGAGATGGCGATTTGAGGGAGATGGGAGAGCGGGGAAGATAACCACGACATCATACCTAGGACAAGACAGTGCAACAGCCGCCGGCAGTGAAGTTGCTCGCTGCTCCTCACGTCCTCCTGCTTTCCTCCCCTTCTCCTCCGTGCAAGGATCTTGGACTGGAGAAAGAACATGATCTAGGGTAGGGTTACGAGAGAAATTATGCACCGTTTTTGGGGGAGAAACAGAGGAAGGGAGGGGGGAGGGGAGCGTGAGGGAGCCAGAGATCTCACCGTCGACGAGCTGCCTCGGCCGCTGGCGCACGTCGAACGAGGAACACCGTGGGGAGAGGGAGGCGTGCGTGAGTTGCGAGCGGGGACGGAGGCGTGCGCGAGGCAGCTCCCCACATAACGTTATCGGATAGGACTCGGGAAGTGCGGTATCAATGGTGAATAGAGCAGTATCTGATTCCAGGGTATCTCATAACGTGGAGTGCTGAAACAAACGGCCGTAGCGTTATCCAATACCCTCCGCAATTCGATTGCCAAACAGCTTCTAAGTATTACTTCATCCGTCACAAAATGTAAGCGTTTTTTTTATTTTATATTGAGTCGAACTATACTAAATCGGACTGACTTTATTGAAACAACATTATCTTACGATATTAATCTAGCATTACCATAGTTTACATCCTTAGAACTATTGTGAATATTAATACTATTTTTTTATAAATTCAGTGAAATGTAAAATCCTATACTTTAGGCCGAGAGAGTATACTGATAAATGAGAAACAACTAAATGACGTCTTCATCTCTCGCATTGATAAATGAAGAGCCACTGAACGGCATTTCTATTTTTTTAAAGATGCACACGTATTTTAAAATTCAAGCATAGTATTTTTTTCAATGAGACCGATAAGAGAAAAGTGATATCGTTGGTTTCATATTTGAAAACACTCTCATATGATCATGAACTCATGATTTTAATTTGTTTGTAAAAATGATGGCTCTGTTCATTTCGCTGAAATTTGGCTGATGCTGATGCTAATTTTTTTGTAAGAGAAAAATAATGTTCATTCGTTGAAAAGCACTGCGTATACTAAAGAACATGTCTAGTATAGTAAGAGAAATTATAGGCTAAAGTATAACTTTGGAGAGCAATCGAAGAACACCTTCTGTTTTGAAATGAAGGGATACATTTAACAGTCGACTCTCGACTCCCTTGCACTGTTCATCTTGCTGGATCACCGAGAACAAGACGAACGAGGCACAAAAAGTGTCGCCTCTTGACTTGACTTGAGCGACCAATAGAACACGCACAAGTGTCGCAACACCACTCGTTTGAATCTTCCCCCTCTTTTGCTTTTTTTTTTCAAAAAAGTCTACATCACCCCAGAGGTTTGGAGATGTGTCTACCTAATCCCCTCAGGTATAAAACCAGGTATTGCACACATACAGTTTGTAAAACCGGTCAATTTACCCCTGGGGTGGTTTTGCTAGGCGGTTTTGCCACGCTGGCGCGCTGAGGTGGACTCTTATGCTGATGTGGATGATTGACGAGTGGGCCCCGCTTGTAAGTGATAGGTCCTTCTCTCACCGACAGGACCTCCAGCTCCTCCCGTCGCAGCGTGGCCGAGCAGGAGCGGGTGCGCCCACGCCGAGCGTTCACGGCCGGCGCGACGGCGGGGCTTCGGCGGACGTGCTCTCACCGTGTGGATGTGGCTCCGGCGGGTGCGGCCACGCCGGGCGGGCGTGGCTCAGGCGGATGCGGCCGGGCGGACGTGACCTCGCGGCCGGGTCCATGCCTTGTCTGCCTCCGCCGCCTAGTCCATGTTGTGCCTTGAACCCGAGCGCCACGTCGACCCACAACGCCACCACGTAGAAGCCACCCAGGATGGCATACATGCCCCAGCAGCGGCCGCGCCATGCCCCGCACCGTCAGGCATCTCCAGCAGCGCCATTAGCATGAGCAGGCCACCGCCCACCCACGAGAGCAGCAACCGCCGCCGGCCAAAACTTACTGCAACACAACTAAAAAATTACAACAGGATTATAGAAAAATTTATACGACTCAAAGCAAAACTTTTAATAGCTACGAATTTCTTGGGCTCCGGCGAGGACTGACCGAAGGCGACGAATTTCCAAAATTCATTGACGACAGGGCGTGGCTAGCTCTTGCTGTGGGTTCGTTAGCTAGGTAACTTCCATAACTACCCATTGGTGCAAGGAATTGAACTAGGAGGCTTCGACCTGGGCGTACAACGCGTTCTCGTGGCTCTGAGCGGTGGCTCGGTGCGGAAGCGGCACCAACGGTAGAGGAGGTAGAGGGAGGGGCGCAGGAGGTGGGAGAGGAGGCCATAGACCTGATGGCGAGCTCTCCTCGGCCTGCAGCTGAGCACCGCTGTGGGAACGGCGGCGGCGTTGCGAGCTCTCAGCGAGGCTAGGCCTGGGAGAGCATCGGTGAGAGAAGGAACTGTCACCGATGAGGCCACGCCGGCGGGCGTGGCCGCACCCGCCCGAGAGGTCGCGCCCGCCCCTGCTCGGCCAGGCTGCGATGGGAGGAGCTAGAGGTAGAGGATGACAGGTGGGGACCACCTGTCGGTGAGAGGACCTGTCACTTACAAGCCGGGCCCACTCGTCAATCATCCACATCAGCATCAGAGTCCACCTCAGCGCGTCAGCGTGGCAAAACCGCCTAGCAAAACCACTCTAGGGGTAAATTTACCGATTTTACAAGCTTTAATGTATTTAAGACATAGTTTTATACATGAAGGATTAAATAGACACATTTGCAAACATCAGGAGGTGACGTAGACTTTTTTTTTTAGTTCTCGCAACCGTAGAGGAAAAATGCGCGAGTATTCCTCCTCAGTCCTCCCCGCCGCCCTGGCCGCGAATAAATAACGAACTGAATGAATCTTGCGAGCTCAGCCGCGTCTCAAGTGTCCGGACTTTGCAACATCACGCGTCATTCGTCGTCGTGGTGTTCCTCCTCTGCTAGTGCTCTCCCTCCGGCCGCGTTTCGCCCGATTTGCGCCTGTCAAGCTCCCGGTCCCGGCAATGTCGTTCTCTCGGCCTCGTCGGGGCAGGGACGACGAGGAGCAGGATGCTGTTCGTGTTGGTGATGAGGGGTCAACGCCAGCGAAGCGACCGCGGTCGCAGTGATGCTCTTGCTCCTGCTGCAGACACCACCAGTGAGTTCAATTTCTTATTTCTTACAAGTCAGCTGGCAGCTGTCTCCTTCATTCATTCATGCGTCCAGTAGTCACTAGCCAGCTTGAGTGATTCGATTCGCTTCCATTTATATGCTCTCGTGAATGTTTGAGTAAGATAAGCGCCGCGTATAGAAGTGAAAACAACTGAGGTCCCTTTGGAATGCCGGATTTTTTTTCCTTTTGATTTCCGTGTTTCTCCTGTAAAAATAAATTGATTCAGGTAAAATTCCTATCAAATTCGTACGAATTGTTGCGTTCCAAAGGCACTGAAACTGGGAGATACAATCGGACACGGTAAGGGTTTAGTGACTGGCTCAGCAAAATGTTCTTGTAATAGGGCATGCGACACCTTCAGATTTAGTACTACCATGTTTCTTGGACAACTCTCATCCGATTCGATTGCCCAGCTTGATGTCCCTAGGGTTTTGTCTTGAGATTTATTTAGTATGGATACTTTTTTTGAAAAAAAAAAATATATATATATGTGCTTTACTCACAAAGGAATTCTATGAGGCCCAGATTGAGATCCTCAAGAAGGAAATGCAATGTATGTCAAAGGGGTTCATTGAGGAGCGCAAAAGCTTTCAGAGAGAGATGCAAAGATTTTATCAGGATTCCCATCTGCGCTCAAGGAACAGATCAGTGAACAACATCGGAGGATGGAACAGCTGTTCCGGGAACAGTTCAACACCTTGATTTCGGTAACCAAGTAACCTTCATGTTACAGCCTTCATGGTTCTACTAGGCTCGGTTGCAGATGAGATGCTTTGAGTTTCACTTGATTTCATTATTATTGAGTATGGACTGAAACAATTTAGGCCGTCTCTCTTATGTTCTGGGTATTTGTAGTCCACGCAGGGCATAGAACGCTACACAAAATGCTTTATTTGAGTGCAATCAACACCAACAGCTAGGGGCCTAGCTCTAATCAAATTTATGGAGGTGAAATTACGCCTAGCAATGTACACCAATGCTAAAGTTGTTTTGGGGTGCATTAACTTTTTAACAGAACAGAAGGGGTAATCTAATTTTTGGTTTAGGATATTGGTTTGCGTGTCTCAGCCCACCAGACCACCACTACTAAAGAGTAAAGGCTTAGGCTATCTAGAATTATCTAAACTAATGACACAAGATAATGATAACCCATTATCATACCGAACTAATGTGTTGATATTTTTTTACCACGTGCGCTATATACCTTTTTGTAAAGTTATTTTTTATAAATACATTGCTTTGGTGATTATAAATGCAGTGTTCCCTATAAGTATTATTATAGACAGGAAAATGTGTTTTCATGAATTGAAGCACACTTTTAACATCTTAATAGTATTCTTATGCTAGGAATTATGGGTCAAACTATGTAACACAATAGCACTCTCTAATGTGTAAGAAAGGTTAGCAGAAAGGACTGAATGGTCCAAGAGAAGGGTTGAATTGGGCTCTAAAATATTTAGAGCAACAAACCTTAGGCTATGCAGAAACGATCAAACGACACACCCTTTGCATGGTTAAGATTTAAGACTAAAAAGATTGTACTAAATCAAGTCCTTAGGGCCTTAAAGTCAAACAGTTTCCTTACTCCTGACCACACTAAGATAAGGTCCTTAGTTGCGGAATTTAAAAACTATGCCTAAGCACACTGTAGCATGGAGAAGCAATCCTAGTTGCTACTCGAAGAACTTCCAACCAAGCAAGTGTGAAATACAAAAATAAACAAGAAAGGAAATGCAAGAATGACAAAAAAGAGACAACTGAATTTTTTTCCCATGGTCTAATGTAATTACCACTACCCCTAATCCATGTTGGAGCACCGAAGAGTCACCAGGACTCTATTATGCTCACTTGTCACCAAGACTGGAATACCCCTTCTCACCGGATTGGCGGATTTCAAACCGAAAACATCTCTAGGAGGTTTCTGACAAGCGACAAAGTAACTCCATCGGTCCATCTAGAACGTCACCTAGTCCTCCCCTGCGCTGTCTAGGTGCTGGCAAACACTGAGTAATAAGTCTTCAAACTTCACTTGATGGAAACCAAGCCAAGAACGCCGGATGCACACTAAGTACACCTAATCACTACCAAAATGGTGGGCTTCTCCTAGTGTTTTTAAGTAGTAATAAAATACTACCACTAGTCATAGCACATGGGAATCTTACTAGGAGGCATTTAGTAGGGAAAATTTATACTAAACTTTGAATGCTAAAACACTAGAAGCCCACCTCACTAGGAGAAGTCTAAAATTCTGGTTGTGAATCCTCCATTAGTGATTATAAAATGAAACTTAATATATTTACATTATGAACAGGAGCATATAGTTTTTTCGATTAAGAAGAACAGGAGCATATAGTTACAATAGAAATTTTTTATGGGTTGAAGCACATCTTTAACTTCTAACATTCATGTACTAGGGATTCTGGGTCAAACTAAGTAAATCGATTGTGTTAATAAGAGATTATCATAATCTCTGAGCTAACAATTATATTTATTTCAACTGATGAATGTTAAGTTGTTCCTGTGACAGGAGGCAAGTGGACTTGGAGAACATGTTCGCAAACACAGTGATCTTAGGTAGGAAATATTTTCTTTATGAAAATACTGGTATTTTATCTCATTACAGAGTTTAACGACCTTTTTGTGTATTCTAATTGAGTGAAAATTTAGAAGTGATGCACCGATATATTCCATTCGTTAATTGATTAAAATATGTTTTCAGGGTTTTATCCCCTCTGAGCGAAATAAGAACACATCAGTTGAAATTTGAGAATAAGTGCTGCAATGACAAGTACTCGAGACACGATATAATGGCAGATGATGGAACTCCTATTAAGGTAGCCATATATGATCAAGAAAATAGGGTCATCACAAATGGACCCTTATCCTCCATTCAAGTTAAGATTGTTGTCCTGGATGGTGAGTTTAACAAGGAAAATAAAGAGCAGTGGAATGAAAACTACTTCAAAACAAGCATAGTACACTGCCGGCCAGGAAAACAACCTTTGTTTGCCAATGAACTGTATCTAAGGCTCGAAAATGGTGTGGCTCCCCTCTGTGGCGTCAAATTCCAAGACAATTCAAGTTTTGTTCCAAGCAAGAAGTTCAAGTTGGGAGCCATGGCAGATGATGATAATATATCAGAAAAAATTCTGGAAGGAATGTCTGAATCTTTTGCTGTAAAGGATGGTCATGGTTACCGTAAGTTTTTATATTGCTCCATTTACTCATACATGCTTCTCTTCATGTCAACATTTCCCGTCTTGTTTGTATTTCCTTTAGCAGATAAGTGAATCTAGTGATAAGCTATTGTTATGGTAGCTAATTGTGGGGAAATGAATGCAAAGATGATCGTAATGTAATTCTTTTGTTATGTTTACGATTCCTCTTTGACATGATTATTTTCCACAAGCATATTTATTTTTATAAAGGATGGTAACTTCTAATTTAACTACTTAAAGACCTACTCACAGCATCATTGTCTGTATAGTAGTAAGGCCTTAAAACTCTAGAAATATCAGGCCTGTACTTCTAAAACTTTTATGCCCTACACTTTTAATTTTTGTCAAATATCAATGCCCTGCTTCTACAGAGAAAAAGAAGGATCTGTTTCCATCTCTAAGTGACCCGATATACAAGGTCCTGGTTAAAGACTTTTTGTAATTCTACAATAAGGATACAAACAATCTGCGTGAAGTATGAGAAAAAAGTTCTATCATCAACTCATTCGCTTATGTTCTCCAGTAACGTTTTATGATGTCAATAGGTATCTGATACAACCTGTTTCATATGGTACAGGCTTGTCAAAATATCCCAGACCATGATTGGAACATCATAGTTGGACATGCTCTTAGTTGTAAACCAGGACCTGAACGTTATTCATACCGCATTCCTGGAACGGACACTACAATTTTCTTCACCTCACTATACCAAATTGTTGGTGCAGAATTCAGTGGTAAATACACTTCTCAGGAAGAACTTAACAATGCTCAGAAGGTAATTACTACACTGATTTTCATAACTTGACAATACTCAGAAGGTATTTGTTTAATTTTTGTTCCTTTTTTCAGGCCGGTCTATGGAACTCAAAATAGTTTAGATTGCTGTATTTAATAGCTTATTTATGTCATCGAATCTGTATATCCATATTTAAATAATAATAAATCCATGCATTTAACTGAAAGCATTAGGAATTTCTAGACCCAACTTATAGTATGTGTACACGTTTAGATCCTACCTCAACTATACCTTTTTTTTCACTTCTGTTATTCAGGTGTCTGATCTTTTATTGTTGTTCAGATAACATGTAATTTTATTATTGTTTATAATACCAAAAAAAATATGAATTGTCTTTTAGTTTGTACTAGTTGATTGTCAAAAATTGTTGCCATATGATATATAGCAACTCCCAAGTTTATGATGAATACACTTCTCCTATATTTCAGGTGCCGAAGTGTCTTTTTAATTGTTCCAGTTGATTGTCAAAGATTGCTGCCTGAAAATTCAGGCACCTAAAATATAGCAACTCCTTTCTTTTTCTGTTAATTCTATTGAATCCCATAGCCATTCTGCATAATATCACCTAAGCAAAGTTGCACCAAAAATTGTACATGTTTATATTTGGAGGCACATCTATATGTGCGCATGCATGATCCCTGCATGTATGCATCTAGTCTTCTAGCATAAGAAATCAAGACAATTTCTCTGGACATTCAGGGTATAGTGCAAGGCTCCAAGGCGATAGCATATGACAATCTGAAACATGAGGTGATCACTGGAGAAAGCCATCGCCCCCGTCAACGTTGGGTAAAAGTTGTGACTATGGTCAACACTATGGTCACCACTCTTCACATCTGGAGCAAGAAGTTGGAGCCGCCATGTCCACAGGGCACATTAGACTTTGAGATAACAGATGTGTCCATGGATAGTTTTTGGGAAGACGTTGACAGCGAATACCCAATTCCTTTGGCCCAAACTACTAGCTTCGAGATGACAGATATTCTGAATCTGTTTTGAAAGCATATTCTGAATCTGTTGGTGGTGCCAGAAACAAGTTTCGAGATGACAGAGTAGCATGTAACATGTTCGAGGCTAGGCTGCTTATATTTGTTTTGAAGAAGTTTTCATTGTTTCTCTATGAAAAGCTCCGTAGGCTGATCCAGCTGCCTAAGCCTAAATCCGCCGAATGGATGATACTGGAGTGGTCACGATTTGCCTTAGATGAATACTCGTTGTCCGTCCTTAATGTAAGTAAGCCCCTCACCTTCCCTTTTTGGAGTAGAGGTCAGAGGCTAGTGCGGGTAGCCCTGTCGGAAACTAGAAAGAAGAGGCTGATGCACCTGCCCGGCGGCAACCAACTAGAACCTGTAAACT
The DNA here is from genome assembly GCF_019320115.1 of Miscanthus floridulus. Classification (NCBI taxonomy): domain Eukaryota; kingdom Viridiplantae; phylum Streptophyta; class Magnoliopsida; order Poales; family Poaceae; genus Miscanthus; species Miscanthus floridulus. The sequence goes on from NC_089586.1 coordinate 83,610,208, forward strand.
GACAAGTGTCAAACTTACATTTTGGAGCAGCTTGGTCTTCATCACCACGTGAAAGTACTCTCGTTCCACGATGAGGCCAAGGAAAATACGCTGCAAACGCGCCCTCCATGATCATTGCAAGGTTTAGAGCAGTGCTTGGATGCTGTATGAACATGATGAGGTAACTGGCTGTTCTCTATATTCTGTTAGCTGTAAATATAATGCTGTGGGATTACTGTATTGAGGCTCTTGCGCAACAGGTGATTTCGCTCTTCTAGTCGCGAATTTAATGTTGTGTAATAGCTCCTGTAGTACTGCCGGTTGGCTTTTTTAGCTCTTACAGGATCATCACTGGGAATCCATGGCGTGCCACTCGCATGCTGGGATATTGCTGGCTTCGTATATATTTTGTTGGATGTGATAATAATAATTCAGCGCACTGCCTCTTCTGGTGTAATTTGCATGTCTGTAAAGTTGACAGTTCTTGTCCCATGGGGCATTGGGCATAGCAGGCAGTGTTCCAAATTGCTACAGCTTTGTAAGAGAAGCAGAGGCCTTTATCCAGTTTGATGTTTGATCGCTTCCCCTGCTGCTTTTATCCAGTTTGATGTTTGATCTGCACAGTACTTGTTTGGTCTGAGGGCAGCTTGGCCTTGGGGCCATTTTTTTTTTAAAAAAAATTGATATGTTTGGTTTGAAGGGACGGTTCATCTCTGGTGACGATGTTGTCAAGGAGTTGCGGTTCTTTCAGGTAGTCAATTCTAGCAGAGGCAGGAGCTAGCATGGATGCATACAGACACCGGCGGCAATGCATCAATTGTTGGCTTGCGCCCCTGGCCGTGTGAGTGGAGAGCAGCAGGAATGAGAGCTTGGCAAGGATGAGAGCGAAGCTGCAGGGAGCACGCTACGAATGTGTCGCGGTCGAGCCGACGGATCTGGCATATGGTATGGGCCGCGGACAGGGACGCCGTACTGACCGCACACCAGCACTCTTCCATGCCTTCCTTCTTGTTTTGTTGGACGCATCCTAGTAGCTATTTCGTGCATACTATTACCATGTGAACACTCACTGCTGTCGTAGAGAGACGAGACGGAAATCTCACAACATTCAGGACTCAAACAAGTTGATTTGCATTTGCATGGTTGAGGGCTTAAGGCCCTGTGTTCGATCGCTGGCATTCTAACACTGTTTGACAACATGGCAAATGCAGCACACTGGAAATTGACTAGATGATCTTCTCCTAGGACAGTCTGCAGCCTGCACGCACGCACACGCGCAATCTCGGCAACTCTGCTTTGTGGTTTGGTTCAAATCTCGAAAAAAACTCCATGAAGTCTGTACTACATGCATGAAAATGGGTGCTGCTACAAGTTACTAGGCCGCCCGCCGTCTCCCGCCTACACTGCTCGCTACGAACGAAGCACCGGCTCTGCTCTGCTCACGAGATGGAGTTTCTCCACCTCCGCGGCTTCCTCGGCGCCTCTCCGGGCGCTCCGGGCACGTGCCCGTCCTGCCCCGCCCCGTCGCCGCCGCTCATCTTAGCCAGCCTGCCCAGCTTCTTCCACCCGCTGCTCCACGCCGAGGGCCCCTGGCTCTGGTTCTTTCCACCAACACCGGCGGCGGCGGCCTTGGGCCCCGCCGCGGGCGACGGCGCGCCGCCGCGCTCCACCACCTTCTGGAGCGCGTCCATCTCGTGCTGCAGCTCCAGGTACTTGGCCTTCATGCTCTCCAGCTCGAACTTGAGCGTGTTGATGTCCTTCTTCGCCACCGCCCACCCTTCCTGGAACGACTGCGGCGTGCCGTCCAGCAGCTGCCGCCGCGTCGGCGGCATTGGCGGCGGCCCCACGGCGTCCCCCACCTTGTTGGCCAGCAGCGCGGAGGCGGCGCTGGAGGACGAGGTGGCCAGCGCGTTGCTGATCTTCACCTGCTCCGAGAAGAGCACCTGCACCACCACCCGCAGCGGCAGCCGCTCGTTCTGCGCCGCGTGCATGCACGCGTCCAGCGACAGCTTCTGGCAGTCCATCACACGGCACAGACGCTTCCGCTCGTGCTCCGTCAGCGTCGGGTGCGCCTGATGAACAGCAGTGCATCATCGTCGTCGCCAAGATTACAACGAACGAAGATGGAAGAATCAAATCAACAGCAGTAGCAAGCAGCTGATGATCGATCGATCGATCATTTACCTAGTACATACCTTGAGGTACGAGTCGACGGCGCGGTAGAGGCCGTCGTCGCAGGTGCGCGCCGACTCCGGGAGCGACTCGGCCAGCACCTGGAACTTGGTCAGGGACAGGTTACGGTCGCGGGACACCTCGGAGAGGTAGCTGTCGAGCAGCCGAGCGACGCGCGCCTTGGCGTTCAGCCCCGCCGAAGCCGACGCCGCTGCGGCGGCCGTCCTGGCGCCGTAGTACTCGGGCAGCACCGACGGCTGGTCCCCCGCGCGGCCGGGGGCGCTGGACGACGCCATCAGCAGCTCCGTCTGCTCCTGCACCAGAAAGTGCTCGACGAGGCGCTGCACGAGGTCGACGTCGTAGGCGGTGTCGGCGCGGCCGTAGGACGGGATGAGCAGGTCGGCCAGCACGGCCTGCTCCAGCTGCATGCCCACGCGCTTCTCCAGCTCCGTCACCAGCGCCGGGGCGGCTTTGAGCATGATGGCCAGGCGGAGCAGGCGGAGGAGGAAGCCGCACGACACGCTGTCGCGCTGCGGCGGGATGATGCTGATCAGGCTCTCCACCACCATGCGCTGCTCCCGCGCCGGCGTGCTCCCCGCGGTGTCGTCCTTGCCGCCGCCACCGCCGCCGCCGCTGCCGCTGGCGATGATCATGTGGAGCCCGCTGCCGGGGGACACCTGCGCGTGAGCCCACGGCTCGTCCAGCGCGCCGCCGTGCGGTTCGTCCTTGGTGAGCCCCGGCAGCCATTTCGACGCGTAGTGGGTGATGGACGCGCCGATCAGATCGAACCGCATGCCTACCCACGAAGAGGCAACGAACAGGAAACGGTTTCAAGTTTTATTTTACAGATAATTATGTAATAATAGTAATAATGTTCTTATTTCTGAAACATCAACAATTCCTCTTCATCACCAAAATCAGATACAACCCATCTCCCGACTCTCAAGTATCAACTGATACAAAAGGGGATTGCTATTTGTCAGCTGCCTGATTTTGTTTTTTCATTCAGGCGAGGAACCACAACCATTGAATTTGAGACGAACGTTCCAATTATGCACTGTTCATCTTCTTCCTCTTGCCACCGCACCAGCCCACTCCTGCCGCCGACCTCCCTCGTCGCGGCCGCGTCGCTCACCAACCACCACTACCAAGCTGGCGGCACTTGCCATCTGGTTGTCCTACCCCGCCCCCTCGGCGGCTCCCCCACTGCCTCGTTTGCCGCCGATCAACCCGCCTGTCCAGCCGGCCACCCCCGGGTCTCTCACTTTCTAAGGCTGCCGGAGATCCCTGAAACCCGTGCACAGGGAGGAGGAAGATGCGCGCGTCATTGCCTGTGCGTTGCCCAAATTATGTTTAGGTTTTGGTTTAGTTGGTGATGAGTACGTAATTGGCATCAACATCACTGTGTCTTTTTTATTTTTGGGGAACAACATCACTGTGTCTTTACCACATAATCTCTGCATTCATCTTGATTTGCAAGGCAACCCATACGCCTGTTTGATTTCTACGTGCGTTCCTAAAATTCTTGTCACATCGAATATTTAGACACATACATGAAGTATTAAATATAGATTAATTACATAACTTACGACTAATTTACGAGACGAATCCTTTAAACCTAATTAGTTCATGATTTGACAACATGGTGCTACAGTAAATATATGCTAATGATAGATTAATTAGATTTAAAAAAATTATCTCACAAATTAGTCTCCATCAATATAATTGATTTTATAATTAATTTATATTTAATATTATTTATTAGTATCTAAATATTCGATATGACATGACACTCCGTGCGTCTCCCGGCCATCTGACCGGCATGTCCTCCAAGAGAATGGAAAGGACGATGTGACGGCTTGTCTCTCAAAATAAGCGACATCATGTGGCTCCAACATTCCAACATCACACGAGACCGCCAATGAAAACAACAGTTGGCGTAATTTGCACTGATGGTTTTGAAAGTTGGAGGGCTAGTTGTCTCGTTTTTTCTGGTGCCGGAGAAAGAAGAGATGATCAAAATTCTACCCTTTGGTTTCACAGGATTCATCAAATCTAGCAGAATTGCTACTGTTAATGTAACTTTTGTTAACCATGCAATGTCAAAAGCAGAGGATGTGTGACTAGTGATTCGGTAAAAGGGAAAAATAGCTTAAGCCGGGAACGTAAACTACTGGGAGTAAAGTTTGATTTGGCCCTATCCCCCATGGGCCCAGCTTCCCTGTCGGCAACTAATGTGATTGTGGCAGTGTCTTGGCACAGCTTGAACAACGCACACTATGCTGCACTGTTCATGACACTTCCATCATAAAATATTTTGTTTTCCTCACATGCACACAGATAAAAATGTTGTTTTCTCGACAGGAGGAAGGAACATTGAACGGTACTTATAATCCGGGCGGGCGGGCTGCATGCACTGCACTCACGGCGGTACCGATGAAAAAAAAAACTAGTAGTTTCTGTAACATAGAAAATCGTATAAAAAAATACTACTTTCTAACCTATAGTTTTTATGAGTAATAATTATTTTCTCTTTCTCTCTTCTAACTCTATCTTCTTTCTCCAATGAGAATGCGGCACAAGTCCACTAGAAACTGGTGGTTTCTCCTCAATAGTGATTTTATGGTTTTTTGGTGTATTGGGTCAAGAGAAGACCTGATTTCTTTACGAGGAAACCATTTCTAGGATTTTGCTCTCTTTCTTCGTTAATTACATTACCATGTCAACGTTTTACCTACGTGGCAAGTCATTTAATGAGGATAGAAATCATCGTCAATACACTGTTGAGACTGCCCCTAGCTGGATCGGAACGTGCATGTATCGTCGTCCATCGATCTAATTAAGCACTGCTAGGGCTAGCTACTAATCAGAGATAGATAATCAACTAGGAGCAGTAGCTTAACACAGGAGTAGTAAATCAATAAAACGTGTACAGATACAGTGTGATTAAGCAAGCGGTTGGTATCATTGGTACCTTTGACCTTGATGGCGGTGACGACGCGCACGAAGTGGTCGATCCGGAGCACGGACACGTCCTCGAACCACCAGTCCGGCGGCGGCACGGCGGCCTGCCTGCCGGGGCTCGACTCCTTGGAGTCCCCGCCGCCGCCGCCGCCGAGGTTCCACCGCGGGCTCGCCACGCCACCGCCTGCCCTGGGCGGCCTCCCACCACCACCTCCGGTGGCACCGGTGTAGGCCCACCGCACGCCGCGCGGGTTGGCGCAGGCCTTCCAGGCGATGGACTCGCTGCAGCGGCGCACGATCTGCAGGTTCTCGGCCCAGGGCGAGAGTCCCTCGCAGGTCTTGAGCACCACGATGGAGTCCCGCCACGACGACAGCACCACGTAGCTGAGGAACGCCTCCGTCTTGAAGATGAGGTTGCCTTCCTCCAGGTCCTCCGTCATCTCCAGGTACTCGGCGGCGCACCGGAGGCCCGAGATGTTGCCCGCCGTCAGGTCCACCGCCATGCCGTAGCAGAACCGCGCCGCCAGCTCGAACGAGTCCGCGCCGCCCGGGACGTCGTCCAGCTCCACCACCACGGCCGACGCCGTGTCGCCCGCCGGGTCCGAGGAGGACGACGCCGTCTCGTAGATCGCGCGGCTCATCCGCCCGCTCCGGGAGATCATCGGGTACTGCATGGAGTTTGGGACATCAGTTAAACAAGCAAGCGTGTGCATGCATGGAATTAGCTTCATCAATCCATGGCCCATTTCGTGCCAGAAATTAATCTACTGTAGCGTTGTTGCAACCCGTACGAGAACAAATTAGGAAATAACAAAGCCTGTGTTGTTAGACAAAAGTAGAAACGCCACTCCCTCAACTTTGAACGCTTAATAACTACCTACCTTGTGAAGATGGAAGCTGACATCTCCAACTTTGACAAGCAAATCGCTGGGAATATCGCTGTTAACATACCTGCTCAGATCGTTCAGACACAGTTAAAATCATCAGTTACTACCTTGGACAAGAAGAGCAAATGATAATCAAACCAGGATGATATATGGATGAAGGAAGTGTGTGTGTACCAGGACTGGTCTCTGCGAACGAAGCCGTCGTTCTTGAGCGCCTCGTGCCGTCCCGAGGAGCCGCCGACGGGGACGAGCCCTCGCTCACCGGCATGGCTCTCGCTCTCCGACTCCCACATAGCCTTCTTCTTTCGATCTACGCTCGCCTCGCCTTGATTGAACGACGACAGAGCTTATATGAAAATATATAGCTCTCGGGTGCTATGTATGATCTTCATGAAAAAAAAAAGATGGACACACGAGCAAGTTTATTAGTACCACGTGCAATTTAAGAATCTAGATGGTTGGTTGATAAGGAAACTGCGCGTACGTAGTGCGTATGTACAACCTTGTGCACGGGGAGGGGAGATGATGAAGGAGCAGCAGGTACTGCAGGAGTCCTGCTCTTGCTGTCCTTGCAGCTGTGGACGTAGTAGTACCAGCAGCAGCTGCAAGCCGGTCGCTATAGCAGAGAAGAAGAAGAAGAAGAAGAAGAGAGACGACGATGCTGAGCTGGATTAGCTTAGCTTCCGGGCTTCTACTGGCTAGCTAGGTATGGTAGGGGCCGGCCGGATGGATAGGCCGGAGAGGAGAGTGGGGGAGGGGGGGATGATAGATGGTGTATCGGTTGGTGCTGGTGCTGCGGGCTGGATCGACGCACGAGCGAGGCCGGCCGGTCATAGACTCATAGGTTATGGGGCGGGGGGTCGTCGAGGAGCTAGCGATCGAGACCACATGGGGTGTTTGTTCTCGGCGTTGGGCCTAGTGAGCGAGCGAGCTAGTACTCGATCGGATATGGTCAATCACCACGCTCACCAGCAGCTGCATGCCTGCCTGCTTCTCTCGCCGTCGTCGTCATGGGCGGAGCCACACGAGGGCCATAGGGGGCTGCGGCCCCCCTTCATCAAGGGAGTTTTCTAAAGAGCGAAACGTGAGCAGCTGTGACGTATGTTATTAAGTGTAATATGTTTGAGTGAATTCTTCGTCTGGTGCTATTTCAGCACCTCTCGTCAAACTCAGCACACGGTGCTTTGATTAAAAAATTAGCTTGCACTACTATATATGCGCCTGAAGTCTTTGAACTGTTCTCCACCCTCCCTCCCTCCTTGGTCTACGTGTAGGAAGGAGAAAGATGACTTTTTATTTGTTACTAGTGCTTGATACTTGATATGCTGGACTCCATGCTAGCTTGGTGCAATATGCTGGACTGAAATTTACTAAGATATATAGCCTCTTTGACGTGGACTGTGGCTAGCAATACCTTCTATTTTAAATGCTGCAACTGCTATCAAGCATTATAGATTTCTTTTAGCTCCCATGACAGTTGGCTGCTGCTGCCTACAATAATTGCTATACTACGTAAAGACAATATATGTTTCGCAAGCATTTCTCTTCTTAAAGCATTGGCAGGCATTGTATTGAATGATGTTGGAGCTCACTACCGGACTCAGTGAATTTGCCGAGTGCCAGGGGCACTCGGCAAAGCCCAATTTGCACTCGGCAAAGGCTTTGCCGAGTGCTGCACTCGACAAAGAGCACTCGGCAAAAAAAGAGTCGGCAAAGACGTCTTTGCCGAGTGTCTTTTGTCGGGCACTCGGCAAAGCCTTTGCCGAGTGCCGACACTCGGCAAAGTTGGAACCGAAAAAAAAGCCGAAAAAAATGGGAATTTTTACCCAAAAAAAAATGAAAATTTTTTTTAATTGGTGGAGGCCCCCACCGGTCGGCACCCATCCATCTCCGGCTTTTTTCGCGTAAATTTCACGGCTACGCGGCCGACGGGATTCGAACCCAAGACCTCCCGCTGCGCACAAATCTCCTCTACCACTACACCACACTGTCACTTGTGTCTAGATTCCGTTTTAGTTCCCAATATATTATACTAAACCGAGTGTAAATTGCTTATTTGAGACCCTAAATGAATTCAAATCAAAAAGTGGTCAACTACAAAGTTTCATAACTTTTTGAGATCTACAATTTTCATTTAGTAAGTTTTTCCATCCGAGGTCGTTTGAAAAATTTGAATTTTAAATTTGAGAGATTCAAACGTAGTTTTGCATGATAAGATGATTTCAAATCAAAAAGTTGTCAACTACATAGTTTCATAACTTTTGGAGATCTACAATTTTCATTTAGGAAGTTTTTTCATCCGAGGTCGTTTGAAAAATTCAAATTTTAAAATTTTCAAATTCAAACGTCGTTTTTGCATGAAAAATGATTTCAAATCAAAATGTTGCCAACTACAAAATTTCATAACTTCTCAAGATCTACAAAGTTTATTTTGGTCATTTGTTCATCCGACATAGTGGTAGTAACATTGTTCACAAATCATATATATCTCTCTTCTATTTTCATGAAATTAATATGAGAGATGTATATTTTATGAACAACGTTATTGTCGCTTTGTCAAATGAAGAAATGACCAAAATAAACATTGTAGATCTTGAGAAGTTATACAACTTTGTAGTTGAAAAGTTTTTCATTTGAATTCATTTAGGGCCTCAAAAATTGATTCGAAAAACTGATTTGCCGAGGGCCAAAAAAATGCACACGGCAAAATACCTCTTTGCCGAGTGCCAAAATATAGGCACTCGGCAAAATACGGCTTTGCCGAGTGCTAGAAAAAAGGCACTCGGCAAACTGAGAGTAAATTACTTGTTTGAGGCCCTAAATGAATTCAAATCAAAAAGTGGTCAACTACAAAGTTTCATAACTTTTTGAGATCTGCAATTTTCATTTAGTAAGTTTTTCCATCCGAGGTCGTTTGAAAAATTTGAATTTTAAATTTGAGAGATTCAAACATAGTTTTGCATGATAAGATGATTTCAAATCAAAAAGTTGTCAACTACATAGTTTCATAACTTTTGGAGATCTACAATTTTCATTTAGGAAGTTTTTTCATCCGAGGTCGTTTGAAAAATTCAAATTTTAAAATTTTCAAATTCAAACGTCGTTTTTGCATGACAAGATGATTTCAAATCAAAATGTTGCCAACTACAAAATTTCATAACTTATCAAGATCTATAAAGTTTATTTTGGTCATTTGTTCATCCGACGTAGTGGTAGTAACATTGTTCACAAATCTTATATATGTATCTTCTACTTTCATGAAATTAATATGAGAGATATGAGATATGTAGATTTTATGAACAACGTTATTGTCGCTTTGTCAAATGAAGAAATGATCAAAATAAACTTTGTAGATCTTGAGAAGTTATACAACTTTGTAGTTGAAAAGTTTTTCATTTGAATTCATTTAGGGCCTCAAAAATTGCTTCGAAAAAATGATTTGCCGAGGGCAAAAAAAAATGCACACGGCAAAAAGCTTCTTTGCCGAGTGCCAGAAAAAAACACTCGGCAAAGACGTATTTTGCCGTGTGTTTTTGTTTGCCGAGTGTATTTTATTTGGCACTCGGCAAACACGGTATTTGCCGAGTGCCCGATAAAATACACTCGGCAAAGCCTCGGCACTCGGCAAATCGCCGGTTTCCGGTAGTGGCTCATCCACGATGTCATCAAACGAGTTTTACATATGCACAAGCACTTCATCTCATTTTTCATCTTACCTGCTAGCTTCTCTTGTTCATGGAGCAAGCGCTAGCTGAAAGGTAGTAGCATCTAGATAGGTGTGGCATGAGCTTATGGAATTGACCCCCTCTTGATTTTAGCTCAGGCTCCGCCACTGGTCGTCGTTACCTGCAGACAAATAGGTAGCCAGCAGATGAGGCCTCGGATCAGCGGAAGCCAGCTAGCCTCTTCCTTACTCGATCTATACCTCCGATATATGCGCTCCATCGCTAATCCGTTTCACCTCCCAAGGATTATACTTCTTGGCTTCGCAAACAGGATTATATATAATTATATATCAATTGCATTGCTTTCTGGGATCATATCGATCCTTGTCTCCTTCGCATTGTATGAGAGCTCTCACCGTTACTGCTGCCTGCGATTGAGTGCTAACTACACCTACACGTACGTGTTCAATCGTGTTGCCGCCTGAATAAACAAGTAGGAGTAAAGATACTTAGCCCCCCTTTGGGATGGCTTCTCTTTATAAACGGTTGTTGTTTCTAGGGAATATTCTACAATATAATAAACAATGAGTTATTTTTTCTCTTTTTCAGAAGTAGATATATAGGAGCCGGTGCCAAAAGAAACCTGCCAAAAAGCGTCTTATTCAGGTCTTGTCAATATAAGAAAAAGGAAAAATATACAACTCCCTCATTTTTGAGCTATTTTTCTCTCTCATTACTTTGGGTGCATCCCTCCCCCTCCTCCGGTGTTTTTGAGGTGTTTACCTTCTTTTTTTCTTGAGTGAATGCCATAGTTTATACTCCTATATAAGTTACTCCTACTGTAACAGAACCGACCAATTATACGAAATTAAGTAAGAAAATCATCCGCCAGAGTAGACGATTTAGCAAACTTAAGACCGTATAACCCGGTAGTCCGTGAAATCACGAAGGATTTCAAACCAACTTCCATTCTAGCCAAGATCGTAATAAGTTTAGCGGTCACCATCACATATTACATAAAAGTTCGCAATCTCAGATACATCAGAGTTTCAACATAGTTATTACAAAACCAGTTCGAATAAAAGTAGCGGAAGTCATTTGTTCAAACCACACACATACTCACGCGGAGTTTAAATATAGTGCCAGCGAATGATCATCTCCAACAAAAGCATCAGACGAGACGTAAGGAATGACCATGCCCATGGTCCTAAGCATCACCCATCGTAGGATAAAGGCAGTTGATACAGTAGCCATAATACATCTGCCCACCTGCAACAAGTGGGAATAAAACCCTGAGTACGAGAAGGTACTCAGCTAGACTTACCCGACATAACCGAAAATAAATGACACCAAGGATTATGAAGGGCTTTATAGTAGGGTAGCTGACTCATTTGCAAAAGAAGCATTTTTAGCATTTCAAGAACCTTTCTAAAAGCATTATTGTCAAGTTAATTATTATTGACCTGTCGACTAGATTTGCACCTATACTAGAGCAAACACATGATTAAGCAGATAATGATAACCCATGATCCTTAAACAACTTTCATACTGTCATATTCATTATAACTGTCCAAGTGTTCCATAAACATTTACTACGATGAAGTAACTCAAGTCAAGTGCTCACTATCCAGGAGCGATGGCGATTCGAATCGATTCCTAACCAGCTGGTGATTTATTCCTTACACAAACCTCACTCACCCGCTAAAGTGAGATATTGATCACCGAGTCAACTTTCCAGGTATCTCGAGTTTGCCAGGAACCACATGTACCCGGGGGCCGACCGACTGCACTTTGGTCTTATCATCTCGCCCCCGTGTCCTACCACACCTGCTCCGGCACAGTGCGCTGCGGGCAATCTACTCGGCCCGAAAAATCTCCTAGCTTCGCGGTCGGAAGGTACTTTATCCGGCCAGCTAAATGTAAGGCATGCGTTCAACATGACTCGAGGCCCAACAACGGTCGGTCCTTAATCGACACAGATGGAAACACTACAGTCTAAAACTCTGCAAGTCTCCGTCCGGTCTCAACTTCATTTAACACTTAGTTATACCATGACTTCATAGTCATCCAAGCAGATCCAGATAACCACCTATAGCTCGCAGGTGACAGGAAATCACATGACTTCTACCGGTCTAAGCCAGCTAAGCATTGACTCGACTGCGGATACCAGGGTAACAAGGATATAGTATAACAAAGGTAGACAAGGTATAATGCAGCAACGGTTGCAAACAACTCCTGAACGTAATGCATCAATTAAAGTAAAACATTTAATGAAATAATCGCAAACCGGGAGAAAAATGCTCCGGGGCTTGCCTCTCTCGAAGGAGCTCGGACGGTGATCTGGGCACTCCGGAAGTTCCTCAACGTCCTCCTCGTCGGCTTCGGGCACTTCCTGCGGCTGCACCTCGAACTGCTCCTCGGGCTCCTCGGGTATGACGACTAGGTTCTCGGTTTGCGATCCTGTATGATGCAATGTGCGTAAGTGCTTATGCAATCGGTGCATCGGATGAGATGAATATAATGGATATGTTTAAATGCAAGGTAGTCAACATCATCCAAGAAAATATACTACAAGCACAAGTTATCTACTGCATTCTCTTCTACTACTAATATGTTAAGTCAACATATCTTATGAAATGCTTCAAAGATACACCAAAGCTTTGCTAATTTCTTAAACACATAAAGCAATGCTTAATTAAACCCTAATTAATAATAGGTTTGAATAGCAACCTCTATTTTTCTTGCTTAGAAAAATCTTAGAAAATTACTACAGCATAGTACTACCCTAAGAAGTCTACCATCAGATTTTCATGGTGTTTGAATGAGTGGATTAGCCTACACAAAAATCACAAGCTATGGCAGGATTATGAACATAAAAATACTTTGAACTGTGAAAAGTGTCAAACAACAGAGTTAGTATTTTTCCTAGGTTCTTCATAGTATACAATGACTGTACAAAAATTATCACATGCATGTTTTATACAAAGTTTGCCCTCTAGCTAAAATAACAAAAATTCAGCCATTAAAGGTACTTGAACTACACCTCAAAATTTTCCCATAGCACATGCATGAAACATATTTTTCCTAGGTAGTACATTACATAGGAAGATTAACAAACTTAGAATCATATTTTTCTGAAGCCTATAGATTTTTCTACACATTTTTCAAGTTATCAGCAATATACATGATTAAATAAAGTTCTACAGAAAAGTATTTCAAAAATGACATGCAGAAATTTTTCCAAGTAGATCTGATGATAAGGAACCTAGACAATTTTATTTCAATAGATTTGGAGCAACTTTGAGTATCCAAACATTTTTCAAACCATTTCCATTTTCAAATAATAAAGAATAAATTGAAAACCATTTATCCTACAGCTACTGGGCCAGCCCGCACGGATTAGGCGGCCCACTGCCACTTTTGGCCTGCGCGGCCTGAGCGCAAGGGAGGGGGAAGACGGCCCAGCAGGGCGTCGGCCCACGGCCATTCGGCCTGGCTGGCTGAGGCAGAGGCCACGCCGGCGCTTGCGCTGGCGCGGCGGCGCGGCTCGGCCATGAGGCCGGCGGCCATCTCTGGCCGAGACAAGGCGAGCTAGCGGGCGCATGCGATGTGCGAGAAGATGGCGAATGCGGTAGGGTAGCTAGGCGGGGCTGGAGAAGAGAAGGAAGGGGCCTTCCATGGCGGCCGAGCACGGCGGCGCCATGGCCGTCGGTGGCGGGGCTTGAGGTAGCGCTACCTAGGCTCGGCAGTCGGCGCAAACGTGAGCACGACTTGAAGGAGAGCGAGGCGGAGCTGCGGGCGTGTGCTTGCTGGCCGAGGTGGAGGAGCCACGGTGGATTTCGCCGGCGGGTGCGTGGGCGCGGCGAGAGGCAGAGTTGGGGCGCTCGGCTCTAGCGGAGAGGAGAGGCAGCGCGGGAATGAGCCAGCGAGCGCACTGGCTTCGACAGGTGTAGGCGGGCATGTGGGCGCGGGCGCAGGCCGGCTACGACGTGCGGCAGCGTTGACGGCGCATGGCCGCCACGCGGCGGGCAAGCTCTGCCGCGGTCGGGCGCGCGGCGCGGCGCGTCAGCGGGCAGGCGCGCGGAGGCAGGCCAGGCGTGGCGTGGTGCTGGGCTAGGCCGAGCGAGGCGAGGCGCGCGCGGGAGGCTGGCTGGGCTGGCTTCGGCCGTGGGCCAGAAGCGAGGCGGCGGCCCGCGAAGGAGAAAAGGTCCTTTTCCAAATATATTTTCAAGGAATTTTTAAATGCCATCTTTCAAATATTATTTTGAGCAAGAAAATGACATCTTTTGAAAATGTATCAAAAATAAAAGTTGATTAGAATTTAATTCTCTACAACTTTGCTTTTATGACCAAAGCCAAATTCTTTCTAGATTTTGAATTGTAAATTCAAAGTCCATGTTTAACTCAAAACCCTAATTTTTGGGAATTTATTTTTGAAGCCAAATTTTTGAATTAATTTGAATACAACCTTGCTCCAAAAATTGAACTAAACAATTCTAGATGATTTACAATAGTAGCCAACCATGTTTTACTAACCTAGCAAGCAAAAATCAGGGCAAAACAATTCTAACAAAGGTGTGCAACATTTAGGTTTCACAACATGTTTCAAATGTTTCGAAGCAGTGTTTTAATTGTTATTTACATGATTAGGCATGTATGATTTGGATGCTTGATGATGCATGATATGTATGATTTGCAGTGACTAAATGCAGGCATAACACCGGGGTGTTACACCTACCATCCCAAAAATAAATGTTCATCTCACATTTCTAGATCAAGTTTGACAAGTTTTTTATAGAAAATAGTATCAACATCTATATACACCACGGGATACTGTGTATTTACCGAGTGTGAGTAACACTCGGCAAATAGTGCTACACACTCGGCAAACTCTTTACCGAGTTCCACACTCGGTAAAGTGGACTCGGCAAACAACGACTCGGTGAAGTTATTTTACCGAGTGTCTAATATCGGCGCACTCAGAGCAGAGAGTTACCGAGTGCTACAATGACACTCGGTAAACAATTATGACTTGACGATCGTCAGCCTCCAAACTGACCGTTAACGACGATGTTTACCGAGTGTCACTAGCAGCACTCGGTAAATAAATTAGCATTTCGTGATTAAAACAATTCCGTAAATAATTTTTTTGAATAATGTTTACCGAGTGTAGCTCCTAACACTCGGTAAAAGAATAACCATTTTCGTGATTAAAACAATTCCGCAAATAAACTTCAGGAATAATGTTTACCGAGTGTTCCCACTCGGTAAAAAGTAGTCAAATATTTCCGAGTGGGGACGCGGCACTCGGTAAAAAATGGCACACTCGGCAAAATTCACAAAATCAGAACCAATTTGGTTCTGTTCGCTGTTTTACCGAGTGCTACACTCGGTAAAACTGACAGAATCTCTATTTTACCGAGTGCTACACTCAGTAAAATATGTCCACAGAATTTTTTGTTTGTTTGTTTCAGTGCATATCCAGTCACAATAAGCAACAAAACCACAGGAAATTATAATAACATGACAAATAGGCAATATATATCACATATATGTCCACAAATGTCACATCCACTCACAATAACCAACATATGTCGACAAGCACCATGCAAAGTCCATAAGCACCATCAACATATGTCCAAAGTCCACAAAGTTCAACCAAGTCCACAGTTCAACATACAAACCCATCAAACAAGGTCGGATGGCCTATCACATGGTCGGAGGCCTGCGGAGAAACGGAGTCAAGTCCAGGTCTTGATCACCCTGCATATCGTTGTTCGATCCAGCTGTAGAAGGTCCCTAGAATGAGATTGCACATGTGAGTTATCTGGATCAAAGCAAATTCTAAGGTCTAAGCTATGGTAGGTCAAACTAAGGTATAAGTCGAAGGTAGCTCTATATGACACGAAAGTGAAGAGTGCATCTAAGTGACTCATAGGAGTGCCGTCGCGCGGAGGTGGAGGCACCAACGGTATCATCGGCGATGGCGGAGGCGGTGGTGGAGGCGGTGGAGGCTGGCCCATGCTCTGAGAAAAACAGGTCATGTACTCGTACCAGTCCTTGTGCGCCTGCTGGAAGGCCTCAAGCTAGGCCTGCACTCGCGCCCTCTCCTGTGCCAACTCGGCCTGGTGCGACAGCTCGAGGGCCTGAAGCTGGCTCTATGAGGCCTGCTGTGACTCCTACAAGGCTTCAATCTGGGCCTACAATTATTTATCACATAGTTAGAATGCAAATAAAGAACGAGTAGAAAATGAATGGACAACGAATGCAACAGAACTAACCTGGAGTGCTACCACCTGGGGCTGTGAGCGTGGGCGTATGGCCGGACTCGAACTCGTGCTCCGGGCTCTAATCTGGGTGAGTGTCTGAGTGTTGGCCATGTCTATGGTGCTGTTGCCCATATAGTACCGCTCGTGTGGCTTACCTAGTCCCAACCTCATGACAATGTCACCCTCGAGGTTAGTGGTGCTTGGATCAAATTCTGACCCATGGATCTCTCTCGCCATCGCCGTGTACTCGCTGAGGTGCCTGTGCACGCTCGGGTTGCTGTATGCCTCGGGCGGATCCTCCGCGTTGTAGATGAGGTCAGGGTCCTTTGCCTTGCCCTTGTGTGCCAAGGCATATGCCTTGAACGAGGCGCACTCCTGGCCGGGGTGGAACCACGTCTACAGGAAGAAGCACAACAATAAGATATTATGCATTTAGAAGTTAGCATAGCATCAACGAAATGAAATCCGTGTACATATCTGGCTGCATATTCCTTGAGGGTAGTGGGGCCTTGTTTGTGCGAGGAACCCTGCATCATCGCACGACAACGTGAGCGTACGACGTGATATTGCTCGTACTCCTCACTCAACCACTTGTCCACAATGGCCTCCAGTAGTTGTCCATCCCCGCACACCAAGCAGGAGGCACCTGCACGTACACGAGCACATGACAAATCATAAATCAATTTCAGTGCAATTAATTGCAGATGATGTAATCTCATGTTTACCGTCAAGTATTGCTCCTTAGTCAGGGACAGGTGCACTGCCTGCGCTCTGGTGACTCTATGTCCTCTGTGGGCATGGTAAATTCTTCTGCACAGGAGCTTTATCTCGTAGAAGAGGTCCTGCACTCGGTGAACATAGACTCTGTTCACCACGTCATCCGTGTTCTCCCTACGTACTCCCTCCGCCAAGGTGTAGTAATCCTACAAGCAAATACAGTCAGTAATATACAATTAATGTGATGTTATTATCAGCATAGTGCGATGAACACGTACCCACAGCTCTTTCATCACCCGATCGGCCTTGCTGTTATAACACCTGCCAGCTCGATCAGTCTGATCGATGGTAGCATGCCAGTGGAACCACTTCATGGCGGGCTGCACAACACCATCGATCCTCACCATCCTGGGGTAGTTTGCCCTGCATAGAAGACCCAGGATCCCATTTACTCGGCGAGAGTGACTCCCTGGGATCACCATTTCCCAATCGCTACACAAAGTTATTGAGATTGAATATTAGTTTCTGTTATAACTTAAAAACCTATGAAGTAGTGTTAACATGCAAAAATTACTTACTTAGTTCCGGAGGGTCGAATCACTGGCCGTCTCTGTATGGGTAAGTCTGGGAGGCGCGACGACCCTCGCAGCCAAACCGTAGGCACCCCATTTCCTCTGCCAGCAAGTCGGCATCCTCCTCGCGCTCAGCCCGCTCGGCCTCATCCTCCCTCCGTGCCTCCTCCACCGCCTCTGCTATCTCCTCCCTGGTCTCCTCCTCCTCCTCATCCTCCTCCGTGGCCGCTATGAACTCATCATCGTCGTCCTGTGGAGGAGGTGTCGGCTCTCGACGCCCTCATCATCGCCGTCCTCCTCCTCCACCCTGGGCTCCTCCTCCACCCTGGGCTCCACCTCCACCCTAGGCTCCACCTCCCTAGGCACGCCCTCATCGTCGTCCTCCTCCTCCTCCCTGGGCACGCCCTCCACCCTCAGTCTGTGCACGCCCTCCTCCTCCACCTTGGCTGGACCCCTCGCCACCAGCCAGTAAGGTCATAACCGACCTAATCTTCCTGATTCCACCGCCCACCATCAATCACCTGCAACAAAAGGAATAAACTATCAGTACGCATATACAAAAGTAAATGTATCATACATGTATAAAAGAGATGCAAAATAAGTAAATGTATCATACATGTATAAAAGAGATGCAAAATAAGTAAATGTATCATACATGTATAAAAGAGATGCAAAATAAGTAAATGTATCATACATGTATAAAATTGCCATAAGTACTACAGATCTTACATGTACTAGAAATAATCATCAAGATCATTGATAGGTGGGCCAAAAATCCCATCATCGCTATTGTCGACGTAATTATGATCGTCTCTCAAAGTCTCATCACTAGCGACACTGCCTGAATGGTGTTGCTCAAGTAATAACAAGTCCTTCGCGTTGTGAACCTCCTCTCCATCATCCCCGTCAACAATGACCGTATCATTGTCTACTTCCATTGCGAGATCTACATCTAAGACAATCTCAAAACTCCCTTCTAATCCTTCTTCTTGAAAGAACTCTCCGTCATATGTGTTTGCATCGATATTATAATCATCATCGTTTGGGACGGGTACTTTACCATGCGGTGATACCTTGTACACAACATTATACGCCTTAAGACGGTCTTTGGTTTGGCACGGGTATGAGAGATAATAAACTTGCGTGGCCTGTTGGGCCACAATGTACACGTCGTCTCCTAGCAAGATGGATGACTTTAGAACTTTGACTAACCCAAGCTCAGGGGTCTTTATCACTTCTTTGGGATCAAACCAATGGCATTTGAATATGACAGGACGAAGAGGTACACAACCAGGAAACTTGAGTTTGTATATTTCTTCAATTATTTCATAGTAGTCCAACCCATCTGTGCCTGGCGTGAAAACATCGGTATTTGTGGTTCTTCGATTCGGCCGACTCTGCTCATGCCGAGTTGTGTGAAAGCGATATCCATTGACATCGTACACAGAGAATGACTTGACCCTAAATTCAAATCCATTGGCAACTTGCCTCAACTCGGCACTCATAGACACGTCAGTTTTGGCCTGCTAGTTCAAGTAGGATGATTCGTTATATATTTGTCGAGTTGAGAGTTAAGTACAAACAACAAATGAAATTGAACAATACCTCCTCCTTGAACCAACAAATAAAAGTGGGATTTCGTTCTCCCACGCCATGTCTTAGAAGGGTTTCAACTTCCGCTTCGGTGGGTTCCCTCCGTGATGGACGATGCTAGAGGAGAACAAATTTGCTGTAACGGCCGTTAACAAGAGGGTTGGATGGGTGCATGCGAAATATTGACAAGAAAAGAAACAAGTTTGTGTAAAACTTACGCAATGTACGGGCCAACCTCTTCAAAGTTCCGCAACACATACAGCTGGATAGAGCGCCACTCTTCTAGGCTCAACATCTTCAAGGTAGGTTCACTTGCACTTCCGAGTTGCCCTCGGAAAAGGCTGAGGGTTGACTGATTGTCGGCAGCATTATAACGAGGGGGTGGATTATGCACGTTAGGAAGGTTGTCGGCATAGTATCTTGTTGTGAAGTATGAAACCTCCTTCAAGGAAGGTTGATCCACACATTATGATAGGGGAAAATAGTGTTGTCAGCTATTAGTTGTTACCCTTCAAAACACAATAAGGCAACGTACGGCCAGACACTTGGAAATACAAGCGTCACGGTATCTGTCTGGATCTAAGAAGCATAGTGTAATTGCACACATAATCTTATATTTTTATCAATAACACTGATAGATATTGGAACAAAATATGGAACTTTTGTTCCCCAAAACTGTATCTTCGTGAAATCAAAGACATTACTGAACTATATTAAAGTCACAGTGAAAATTGGTTTCATGTGTACTGTGCACTATGTCTTATGTGGAATGATTTGAAGGAAGCAAAAAGTCTACTTCTGTAGTTACCTCCAGTGTATTCTCTAATAGCATAAATTTGTTGTTTTGGACCCTTTTCTCATATCAGTATGTTTTTACAATGTTTAGTTCATCTAACATCATTACCTTAGCTGTCTAGCAAGAGACTGCATAGACATATAATGCAATTCAGCTAATATAATCCATTCATACTGTATTTTAACAAATAACCTATTTACTCCATACAAGAAACTAAAAGTAAACACATAATGTTTTCTTTGACTACCAGGAACACCAGAGATGGCAGCCTCAAATTCTGCAGTGACATCTATTGGCCAGAGTCAAAAGGTGCCTGGTTTTGCCAAGCTTCAGGGTGAAAATTTTGTGTACTTCATACAAACTTATTCAGTCATCTTGGGGCGCAACACTGAAAGCTATACTGTAGACTTTGATCTCTCAAAATATGAATGCGGAAGCCAACGAGTTTCCCGTTGCCATGCATGTATATTCTATTACTTTAAACTCCACCATTTTGCCATTAAAGTCATTGGAAGAAAAGGATGCACCATTCAGGAGGTCTCTTATCTCCCAGGTAGTGTCCCTATTAAATTGAATTCTCACGACCTCATTGAGATTGCTGGAATAAAATTCTACTTTCTCCTACCATCTCGCTCCATCTTTGCCACTCTTGCTGCTCGGGATACTACTTCCTTGCCTCCACAATCTTCATCCCTTTTGCACCCTGCTGATTACCCTGGGCATCGAAATGCTAATGATTTTGGCCATAGCAATGGTGAGAATGGGGCCAAAATAATCAATGACAGGCAAGGAAAGTTGGTGAAACAAAACAGGAGTTTTTCTGGAGAATTGGAGATATCTAACTGCTATGGCATCAGTAATGCTGACCCCATTGGAACGCTTGATGGATGCGGTACGCTATCTCTGCTATAGTCTTATGCTAGATCCATTTTTCTCCTTTTTTTCCCTACATTCTAGCATACTAACAGAAAGTGTGGAATCACAAAATGACTTTATCCACATGGTTTATTTGCCAAATAATTCAAGTATACCTTGACTGCTATATTGATTGTTGGCAGGCATTTTCTCTCTTTTTTTATGCTTTGCAATAATATACATTTGCCAGTGCAGGCTTGTCTTATTTTTTAATTATAGATGTAATTTTTTTTAATTACTAAGAATGAATATTGATAATGGGAAGGCTTCCTTTTTGTTGGCCACAAAATATGAATATGCTGTAATTAGTTTTGAACCAAGTGTAACGTGAATGCCTTTTCCTATGCCTTTTTTTTGGAGGGGGCAGGAAGGATTGCCCCCCTACTGAGAGAAAACATCAAAACCAAAAGTAGCAAGATACAAGAAAAAATGAAACAAGAAAGAGATTGCACAAATGCATATAGTCATAACTCGAAAAAAGGAAAATATGGTGGCTTAGGGCATTTACCGATGGCGGCGGCGGTGGAGGACTGCCCGGTGGCGGCGGTGGTGGAGGGGAGGAGGCGGCCGTGGCGGCGGCAGTCCCGCGGTGGCGGCGGGTGACCGCCCTCCCCCGGTGGCGACGGCTGTGGGGGACCGCCCAGTGGCGGCGGTGGTGGAGGGGAGGAGGCGGCCGCGGCGGTGGGGAGGCGCTAGCGATGGTGTGGAGGGGAGGAGGCGGCCGCGGCGGTGGGGAGGCGCCAGCGACGGCGGGGAGGCGTCAGCGTCGGTGTGGAGCACGCGGGCGTGGGCGCGGGCGCGGGGAGGCGCGGGCGCAAGTGCGGGGGATGGTGGGGAGGCGCCGGCGCGGGGGACGGCGGGGATGCGAGGGCGTGTGCGGTGTGTGTGTGTGTCTGTGCACGATTTGAGGGAGAAACGGCTAAGTGTTGAATGCTTCTGTTTACCGAGTGCCTAGATGTACGGCACTCGGTAAACTCAAGCACCGCAGCCCAATGACATGTGGGCCTGGTACATGTTTACCGAGTGCCCAGATCTACGGCACTCGGTAAACAGAAGCACCGCAGCCCAATGACATGTGGGCCTGGTACATGTTTACCGAGTGCCCAGATCTACGGCACTCGGTAATAGGAAGCATGGCAGCCCACTGTGGCAGACAGGTGGGCCGTGGCTAACCTTTACCGAGTGTTTGAGGTCACACTCGGTAAAAGTATCCATTATTTCATGCAAAACAAAAAAGAAAAAAATGTCAATTTAATCCTAAAATTCACCAAACTTTCACATGAACTATTTCATGTCATCTATTTACTATCTAAAAAATTCCAAGTTCAAATCATAATGTTGAATTTCACTCTTAATAGAAATCCTACTCGTCATTGTGAATGTTTAGCATCTCTTTGGGAGATGTACCGGTTCGGCAGCGATGAATGTAAAAATACTTTCGAAACGTTATGAAAATTTTTCTATAACATAGATGTATGCTTCAATGTTAATTCTTCCAATCTCGTGATTTATCGAGTTCGATTTTAATTATTACAATTAAATTTACACGATATGTACCTAATTTTCATAAAGAATGAAAATTTTGTGAAATATAGTAAATAAATCGAAATAAACACCATATTTTGGAATGGAGTACTAAATATCATATGTGGATAGAGGAAAAAGAATGAAGGGAAAAACAAGAAATTTGGTTGAATTTTACAGAGTGTTGCGCCAATACGATAGTGTTTACCGAGTCTTGTGCACTTACACTCGGTAAAACTTTATTATTACCGAGTGCAAATACTTCTACCGAGTGTGACACTCGGTAAACATTTTCGGTCTTTTTTATTTGCTATGAGCGCTTGTTGGGCGGAGCTGTTGTTACCGTGATGTTTGCCGAGTGTATGCTCATAACACTCGGTAAACATGTCATGCCGTGACGCCGTTTGGCGCATGGTTGCTATCCTAGGTGACGTGGCACCTCAATACCGAGTGGCTGTTTTTACCGAGTGCGCCCCTTCGGTAAACTTGTAGTTTTAACGAGTGTCTGAAGTTACCGAGTGTGCTGACTCGGTAAAGCGGTCGACTACCGGGTGTTTATGTTTTCCGAGTGTTGGCACTCGGTAAGTACTATTTTCCGAGTGCCCCGACTTTTGACACTCGGTAATTGTCGGGGCACTCGGTAACTACACAGTCTCCGGTAGTGATATATCTAAATAACTTGGTTCAGTATGAAAATATATGGCGTGATTAATCTAATGATGCTTATTTGGTATCATAAACATTGTTTGACTCCTCAAAATACGAGATGCGTATTTATTTTAGGACATAGAGAGTCCTCGTCATTATCTTTAAAGGATACCCTCCATTGCCTTTGCCTTATAGTTCATTCTATCTATAGTGTATTAGTACACACCATATGTAGCACCTGTATACATATATTGATATATATGAAATTTTAGACCTGATGTTAAACACCATCTAACTCCCTTCTTCGTTCTTGAACCTGTTCTATCTTGTTTTTCCTTTCCCTCTTATTCTCCCTTCGCCTTCCGTTCATTCCTCTTATTCTCACACCTCCCCCCCCTCTCATTAAATGAAGCTCCAACAGTTAGAGGGTCTTGAGCCCCCCCCCCCCCCCCCCCCCCCCCCGCCCCCCCCCCCAACCCCACACACAACATCCACATAGGAGTTGCCCTTGCTTTCTAAAACTTACATATGAACCACACTTGAAAACATTAAATGAAGACTTAGGGAGAGGGTGCCTCACTTTCACCATACCTGTTTCTACTATGTGCTAAAGGTTTCACAGCTCTGCTAAAACATGCAGAAGAATAGGGTCGAATCCAAGGTGTGAAGGTTTGTCAGTGTGCACCAAGTGTATCCCATCTACTCTTTGCTGACGACTTTGATATTATGACAGGCAGAGGGAGGGGATGCACTGGAGCTACAGAGAATTTTGCAAATATATGAGGAGTGCTCGGGACAAATGATCAATATGGAGAAATCGGCTATCATGTTCGGTCCTAATTAGGGATGAAAACGGTACGGATATTTTTCGACCGTATTCGAAACCAAATCCGTTTAAAGGGGTTGAGATCTGTCCGTATCCGAGTCTGGATATCCAACATCCGATACCGTATCCGTATCCAAATACTCAAATCGCATATTTATGATGTCGATATCCAATCGTATCCTATCTGACATAGTTGACACTATCCGTATTCGAATCCGAATCCGGACAGAAATATGAAAATAAATGTAATATCGGTGATATCCGTCCGTATCTGATCCGTTTTCATCCCTAGTCCTAATACAACTCAATCTAAGAGGGAGGATGTCTTGTGTACTTTGCACATTCCGAAGGTCGAAGGAGACACTAAATGAGAGGTATTTTAGGCTTCTTGTCTTTGTACGAAAATCAATAACAAAGGTGAGCTATTTGAAGGAGAGAATTTGGCAGCACATTTAGGGATGGAAGGAGAAAATGTTGTTATGAGCTAGGAAGGAAGTACTGATCAAAGTAGTTGCCAGGCTATATCAACATTTGCCATGGGCTATTTTGATATCACAAAGGAGGTATGCGATCAGATCAGTAAGATGATAGCAATGTACTGGTGGAGCTGCCAAGAGAAAGAGAATAAATTGCATTGGATCAGTTGGAAAATACTAACTCGGTCTAAGGGAAAAGGGGGTTTAGGTGTTCATGATATCCAAAGCTATGCTGGCAAAGCAGGGTTGGAGATTGTTAGAAAACCTAGGATCGTTGTGTGCACAGATTCTAAAGGCCAAGTATTATCCAAATAGTTAGAGGGGCTTGAGCCCTCCACCTCTGTCTCTTCGTTAAATGAAGCTCGAACGGTTAGAGGGGCTTGAGCCCCCCAACCCCACACACAACATCCACATTGGAGCTGCCCTTGCTTACTAAAACTTACGTGTCAGCACACTAGAAAAAAGAAAATAAGAAATTCTAGAAATTCCAATCATTGTCTCAAATAATTTTTACAACAATATCTGTTAATTAACTTGCCCGATTATAAAATACATAGATTTATAGAAGTTTGTGATGCTATGAATGTGCTTATCTTTGCTCTCTCATTTATTCATATAACATAATACTTGTATAGATACTTTATAATCTTTGTGGAATATCGTCTGATTATTTACTTCATATGTTTTCCATCCTTCTTCGTAGCTTTTCCCTTCTTCATAGCTTTTCCCTTTGCATCACACAATCATGTGTGTTTGACATGTGTTTAGTTCAAAGTTGACTTGAGCTATGTAATAATGACATGAAAATCAATATGCTTATCATGGTTCCTCCATACATGTTTCCCTAATCTGTATACTTTGAGGGTTTCTTTTGTATTAACAATGATAAGAGGGTGAACTCATAAGAGTACCTTGGGATATTTTTATAATGATAGAGACACATGCAATATAGATGTAAAATTAGGGGCTTACCTTTAGGTTATTTAATAATGTCAAGTTCTGTAATTTGCGATTACACAGTACAACTCAGACACTCACACTCACAACACACGCAGACTCACCCCTATGAACGCACATACGCAAACCTAACCCCTATGAGCATCTCGTAGACTGGGCTGACAAATCCTCGAGATTAACGAAGTCACCACAGGTGCCTCGCTGTCGATGGGAACGTCACCTACCATTGAAAGTACAACATCATTAAATCCTGAAATATTCGCTCCCACGGGGAGTCGAACCAGAACCTGAGGTGCTACTGAGCCTCTTGTAACGCCACCACCGAGCTGCCTCCCGCCACCACCACCGAGCTGCCTCCCACCGCCACCACGCCTGAGTTGCCTCCCGCCGCCACCACGCCCGAGTTGCCTCCCGCCGCCACCAAGCCGGCCACGCCACCATGCCCGAGCTGCCGGTGCCGAAGTTGGGGCTGCCTCGACCATGACCACCTCGTGGCCGGCCATCGCGCCCACCACCACGGAGTCCTCCGACTCTCGTGGGGCCCCCGACGCGAGGCCTCGCTCCGTGAGTCCCCGTCGGATCCGGGGAGGAGGGGTGGGTCCCCGCCGGATCCGGGGAAGAGGGGCGGGGCGGCGGCCGGAGAGAGGGAGAGGAGGGGCCGGGGCGGCGGCCGGAGAGGGAGGCGGGGCGGTGCGGGAAAGGAGGAGGGGGCGGGCGCGCGGATTTGGAGAAAGGGAGGCGGGGCGATGCAGGAAAGGAGGGAGGCGGGGCGGTGCGAGAAAGGAGGACGGCCGGGCAGTTATAGCAAAATTTCTTTGCCAAGTGTTCTAGATCTGAGCACTAGGCAAATTTTTTTATATATTTTTTCTTCTCCTTCTTTTCTAGAAAAAAAGATTTTATTTCTTTACCGAGTGTTTTTTTAATACTCGGCAAACCCCCTCTTTGCCGAGTTTTTTTTTTACACTCGGCAAACCCCTTCTTTGCTGAGTGTTTGTAGAGCAGCACTCGGTAAAGAACTTGTTCGCCGAGTGTCCGAGGAAATACACTCGGTAAATATAAAAATACTCGGCAAATTTGAGGATCCGGTAGTGATTTAAGTCTTCAAATTGTACCTTGCAATCTTACTTTACTTTGTTTGCGTATGGGTTGGAATGAAAAGTTTACAGAAACCAACATGAATATTTATTATTTATGGAGGTGTACGGTTGAACCTACGATTGCCGCCCTTTTCATCCCTCTTGAATATCTGAAAGCAAATGTTTTTATAGCGTGTGTGTACGGCTGTAGGCCGTGAGGCAAGCAGCAGAGGCCACACGGTCGCCCACACCGTCAACGAGGAGCAACGTAGCGCGCGGCATCGCCATTCCTCTTCCTCCCCCGGCGCAGGCGCCCATGACCGCGCCACATGACTACAGCGACGTGGTTCCGCGCAACCCCACCCACCATCGGCGAAACCGATGGATCGGCCTCCAATATCTGGCGAAATATATATGACTGATGGCAACGGCCAGAGAGCGCTGTACGTAGCTACCATGGCCTAAGCTTGACCATCACCGGATGGAGAGAAGAAGCAGTGTCCAGGCCATGGCGTGTACGAGCTGTGCAGTGACCTGAATGGGCGTCGCGGTCTGGAGTGAAGGGCCTGTTTGGTTGCTTCTCTTCCTCCTAAAATTCCTGTCACATCAAATATTTGACACATATATAGAGTATTAAATATAGACTAATTACGAAACTAATTACACAACTTGCGACTAATTTGCGAGATGAATCTTTTAAGCCTAATTAGTCCATTATTTGACAACGTGGTGCTACAGTAAACATGTGCTAATGATAGATTAATTAGGCTTAAAAAATTCGTCTCGAAAATTAACATCCATCTATGTAATTGGTTTTGTAATTAATTTATATTTAATACTCTTTATTAGCTTCTAAACATTTGATGTGACATAAATTTTAGAAGCGACCTCTGGCCCCATCGTGGAAGTTCCTGTGTCTAGACAATGATTAGCTCCGAAACAGTACTTTTGTCTTTATGAAGCTCTGTGGTCCTTGCACCTTAATCACGAGCAAGTGCTAGCATGCTATAGTGATCTGCTGCCTGCTGGAAGTCTGCTACCATGCTATAGTGATCTGCTGCCTGCTGGAAGTGTGGCTGCTAAATTTACGGCAGTGCTAGCATCCGGACGTCCGCACACGTAGTCTGTCTCAGTCAACTCATTTTTTCCACCCCACACGCACACCCCGCCGCGTCGCAGCATCCGCGTGTCCGGACCCTTGCACGCACATCTCGTCCTGTTCGCCTCGATTAGAGGCCATTCGCCCCGCCCGCACGTGCACCCATCCCCGTCGCGCCCCGACCACTGGCCCCTAGCGCGCCCCCCATCCGCTGGCCTCCAACTCGCCGCGCCACATTTCCCAGCGCCCTTGCCGTGCCACCATCACTCCCCGCGCCCTCTGAGTCTTCGAACAACATGAAACATGTGCAACATAAAAACACTTGAATGCAATGTGTACGTATGAAACAGATGAAACATCTGAAATATACACTTACAACATACATGTGAAACATATGCAATATCCAGATAAAACACTTGCAACCTGCAACATGAAAACACTTATTGCAACATAAGACTGAAACAAATAAAACATTTCGAACATATTGTTGCAACATATGTGTGAAACATATGCAACATCCATATCAGAACGCTTGCAACATACGTCTGGAACAGATAAATATTTTAAACAAACCTCTGAAACACTTGCAACATGCCTCTGAAACACTTACAATATATGCAACATGTGCAAGATCCCCAATCTATTTTTGCAATATCCATATAAAATAATTGCAACATACCTCTAAAACATTTGAAACACTTGAAATATACGCTTGGAACATGCGTTTTTATCGCAACATCCCCTTGCTAAGGCCGTGTGTTGTGACGACCATGACCTTCTGGTGGGGAACGGCAACGGCGACAGCACCTCGGCAACACCCCAGCAACACCTAGGTGCGTGCGGCGGACGGGGCATGGCGCGCAACAGCGGGGGTGCGGCGTGCAGCGAGCTGGAGCGGGCGTGGCAGGGGATGGAGCATGGCGCGGTGATGGAGAGGGCGCGGTGCGGAATGGAGCGCGGCGCTGGATGAGGGAGCTGCACGGCGCGGGATGAGGTGCACGATGGGAAAGACGGTAATAGCGAGCACACGGCGCAATAACACGCGACGGGCCAGTGTGGGAAGCAGACCTATTGGCCGGTAGCGCGCAGGCCTGGAAAGCTGCGTTCCGCATGGACGGACGTCGGCTCCTGAGGATTACCGCAAAATTTATCAATTCATCCTAGTATATCTTGCAGACAGGATACGGTCTTCGAGATCGACAATCTACGTGTTGATTAGACTCTGGAAAGATGATAATGCAACAATCTATATCTATACAATAGTAGGTCTAGAAATTATGATATTAATTGAAAAAATATGTATTATTAGATTTTTTGGCCTAAGGGTCTAGATTAAATAGAAAAATATATGCCACATACTATCTACTATTTAATAATAAAAAATAAAACAATATGGTAAGTTGATTTTAATAATCATCCGATGGTCTAAATTGAGTCCGTGCCAAACACGATGAGATATCAAGTTAAATTCAAAGTTTAAAAATAAACTAGCAAACATGGCCGTGGGTTGCAACGAGAGAAAATCAAAACTTGTATCTCTACTTAGTTACTGATATGTATATTTTGCATTTAACCCATCGGCAATGAAGCAATAATTACATTAGGACATTGACCGTCTATAAAAGTGCAATTTAGAATAATGCCAGCCAAATTAGCAAAATTCCTTATGTGGTGCAAAATCAGTAAAAATATATAAACATACTTAATTATCCATGAAAGAGCGAAAAAGTTCAGTGGAAAAGAGGAACCCCTGCAGGCAGCCCGCCTCGCTCGCTAGGGCTCCCCCTAGCAGCCGCGTCCGCTTCACCGTCGTTGCTGTCGGCGGCAGCTACCTCGCCGGCGTCCACCACCTCCCCACCCCTGCATCTTCTCCACTCGCCTCCCCACCCCAACAGGTTGTCATGGCCGCCTCGCCGCCCGGCCGCCACCACCTCCCGCGGCGCCACATCTGTTGGAGGCGCAACCCCCGCTGCCGCTTCCTGGTTAGATTAGACAATAAACTGCCTAAGATTTTTGTTCATGATTTAATTAATTAGACTATTATCTGATTTAGGTTATAATAAAAATATTTTTTATTCTTAATCAAATTACATCAACAATTTAGTAGTAAGAATATTTGATTATTAAGGATTAGGGAAGGATGGATGATCAAAGACCCATAATATTGTGTTTATTATTGTTTTTATTATGTTTATATAAGAAAAATAACAAGAGAATCGAAAAAACAAAGATGACATGCAAAATAATAAGGGAAAGGGCATGAATGGACTTGATAATCCAGAAAAGAAAAAAAGGAAAAAGAAGAAGAAAAAACAAAAAGAGGAAATCAGGAAAAGAAATGGAACTAATACGAAAATAAAAAATGGATCGGATATAGTAACTAACCGGAGATAGTTAAAAAACAGAAAAAGGCCAAACAGAAGTTGCGACATGAAAAGGAAAAAAAATGAATTTACTATATATAGTAATCGTATAGGGTATGGACTTTTTCTTTTGCATAAGGTTATGGACTCTTTGGTTAACATAGACCATACACAGCTCAATACGTTTTAGAGTCGGACTCTATATCGCGCTAGGAGCTATTCTAATTCGTATCAGCACGAGTTGTATACTAGCAAATTTGCCCGTGTATTGCAACGGAGAGAAAGAAAAATAACTCTTACATCTATAATTATATAAATTAGTTTTATAAAAATGTCATTAGTTATAAAAAATGATTTTATTAACCGCACAAAGGCTATAGTCCCGAAAAAACTTATCGCATCAGCAGCCGTCCTCGGTGTCCGAAGCCGTGGCTCGGCGGCTGCGGGAGGGGACAAGAGAGCAGTTGCGGCGGTGAACTTGCGAAGCACGCGATCGAGCAACTAGGACGGCGAACTCGCGGACGACCAGGTGGCTGCGGCGGCGAACTCGTGGAGCACGCGTGCGACTGGGACGGCGAACTCACGGATGACCCCTCCACCGTCGCCTACGTATTCCTCATCCTCCTCTTCCGCTGCATCCACCTGCGGGAGATGGTGGAGTGCCGCCGCCGTTGCAGGGACCAAGACCGGTGCCTAAAGCACGGCGTGTGGGACCTCTCGGCGCTGCGCGCCAATGGGAGGAGCGTCGGCCTTGGTGCTGCGCGCGAACGTGTGGCTACGCAGGCAGGCGACGCGCGCGGCCTCGACGGGACAATAGAGGGCGACGACACGGCATAAACGCCTCAGGTAGTTAAGGTTTGACGAAGGCGAAGCGGCCGGCAGTCTGGCACACGCGTCTCGCTGACACATCTTCCCTGAGACCACGATTTGGTCGAATTTTTTTGTTTGATTTTTTTGTGCAATCACGTATTTATGGTGGTTGTTTTTCTCTATTTCTATTTGTATTCGACTTCAATCCAATTACTTGCCCGAGGCATGCACATTTCTGCTTCCTTCCCTTTGTACGCCATATTATTATTTGGGGAATTCTTTGTGTGCCATTAAAAAAGATCGTAATGCTCCGTGTGTTTTTGGAAAAGTTCAGCGATCTTCAGCACCACTGCTAACTTTTTTATGTCTCCATGCCACTGCCGTCAATTTGGGCTCTAACGCCGTTAAACTGCAGGTATAAAAAGTCAAAAATACCCTTATGTCTAAATATGTCATTAATTCTTTTTTTGAGCATCTTAACAACTTCAAATGAAAAAACTCAAAACTAGAAAGTTGTATATCTCGTCGAGATCTATAATTTTCATATAAAAATTATATTTATTTAATTCCGCAAAAAAATATGATTTTTCTAAGATATATTAATCATATCAAATCATATTTTTTACGGAATTAAATGAAGATAATTTTTATATGAAAATTATAGATCTCGACGAGATCTACAAGTTTCTAGTTTTGAGTTTTTTTATTTGAAGTCGTTAAGATGCTAAAAAAATAATGACATATTTAGACATAGGGTATTTTTGACTTTTCACACCTGCAGTTTGAAGGCATTAGAGCGCAAACTGACGATAGTGACATGGAGGGCACAAAAAAGTTAGAATAGTGACGTTGAAGACCGCTGAACTTTTTAAAAAAACACATAGTATTGTGATCTTTTTTAATAACACATAAGGAATTCCCCCCTTATTATTTTGTGCGTGTTTGATTGTAGGTGAACTTTGTTTTGAGTCTCCGCTACTAACGAGTAGGATTAGTAGTCTCCGCTGGAAACGCATAGAATTTAAAAGGGACCAGACCAAAAGGAGGCGGCCCAAAAATTGGTAGAAAATTTTCCTTTTCAGTATAAAAAATAAGGTACAGAAAAAAAGTTCATGGTCAATGGACTCTAACTGGAACTAGAAAAAATAAAAATAAAGAAAACATCAAAACACAAAAGGACTCTAAACGGAACAAAGTTCATGGACGATGGACTCTAACTAAATTTAAAAAATAAACAAAATAAAAAAGATATCAAAACAGGAAAGGACTCTAAACGGAATTGAAAAAATCACAACTACATAATCGATTTTTAGGGGCGGCTTGTAACCATTTGTAGGGGCGGTTTGGCCAGCCGCCCCTACCAAACCGTCTCTACAAATCAATTTATAGGGGCGGCTCGTATTACCAGCCGCCCCTACAAATCGATTTATAGGGGCAGCTGTACTACCAGCCGCCCCTACAAATAGGTATTTGTAGAAGCGGTTCAATCTAAAACCGTCACTACAGTATGTTTTCCCGCAAAAAAAATCAAATTTATAATTCAAAATCGCGTTGCCGAACGTCCCGCGACCAACGTTCTGAACCGCGTTCGCGTTGCCGAACACCCCGCGACCAACGTTCTGAACCGTGTTCGCGTTGCCGAACGCCCCGCGAGCAACGTTCCGAACCACGTTCGCGTTGCCGAACGCCATGCGACCGTGACTACAAGCACAAGAGTATTCTATAAACTACAATTATAAGTCCAATTCACAAGAATATATACAACCCATCATTAAATATACAAATTCCATACACATTCTTATCAACGTCCTAGAGCTAGCCTTTCAGTCTCACGAAGGTGTTGGTACTGAGGGTTGTACCTAACTCAGACTTTCGATCATGGTAGGCGCCTTTGACGTGTACAATCTGGTCCAATATAAAGTTGCAAAGGTCGCCGACGAGCTCTAAGAGTTGATCATCCTTGTATGGGTCTCTTTTCATTCCTTTCTCTTCTCTCCACTACAAGAGAATAAGTTTCGGTTTAGTATTTTATATCATGTATGAAGTTTTTATACTACGGGTGAAGAGGTTCAAACTTATCCTTAAGGGGTGTCTCCTGTAGGCACTGGTGTTACTCATCATCGAACATATATAGTATCCATAATGTACATTCCCAGAC
Source organism: Miscanthus floridulus (assembly GCF_019320115.1). Lineage (NCBI taxonomy): Eukaryota > Viridiplantae > Streptophyta > Magnoliopsida > Poales > Poaceae > Miscanthus > Miscanthus floridulus. The sequence continues at coordinate 83,642,674 of NC_089586.1, forward strand.
TTCTGCTTGGGGCACTATGTGTTTTGCATATAAAAATGTTAAGTAATGTTTTTGACAGCCATGTAACGGAGTACTGAAGAAGTAAGTTACACTTACCGCACATAGTGTTTTTATAGACAGCTTTTGCTTTCTTGCTGGATCATGCCTTCCATGATGATTAGTGACATAGAACCTAAATGCTCTGTTCGAATTATTTTAGCAAATACAACTTGTTAGTATCCATAAGTGAATGTTACAAGTTTGTATACAAATATATAAGCTAATGAGGATTGTCGATATGTATACGTCTTGAAAATCGATATAAAGTCTTTGTATGTCACCGTGTCCCTATCTAATGAATCAAAGACCTATGCCATGCTTCTCCCGATATCGACGGCTATACAAATCTAGTGGTTGCTGCATGGATTTAATCATAGAACTAGATAAGCTCTTTTGCATCAAATAAAATATATCAAACAAAGCTTTAAATATAGAGTTGAACTTCCTCGAAGTTGTATGGTAACCATATAGTAGAGTGCTGTTGGAGATTTTTGAAAGCTAGGACAATGTATGCCGCAATCTTAAGGGACTCTTCCCTTAGTTTCACCGTACGGATGCGCTCTTTCTCCCAAAGAGTCCTTGCAGCAGCTAGCTCTTTGGCATCCAGTGTCCACCGTTTAGGGTAATTAAAATTTGTTTGGGCTATAGCTTGAGGGTCTACATACCCGGCTTTCACACTTGGCATTTATTTGACAATGTGCACTTGCATTCTATAAATCACGGCGTGGGTTAGTTACAACAAAATTCAAAGATTACATTCATATCATATTGGGAGGACAAGGACTTACAGGCACCACGTGCGAATTAGATTCATCTCCATTTCTCCCAGGTAAAAGCATGTGTGCATGTCATTGAAGTTAAAGACAATTTTCCCGACTGGGCTTCTAAATATGCCGGTGGGAAAGCATGCTTGTATGAGATCTATGCTCGTTGGGAGAACACGCAAGTACCAATCATGAAACCTTCTCATTCCAAGTGGTAGGCACTGGATGTCCCAGTTTGATAGGAAGAGCTTGTCTCTTTCATATGTTTTCGGGCAATCCTTTGACCATTCGATGGCATCAACATTTGGATACTGCTTTGTAATTTGATGGAGTTTGCTAGTGATGGCCTCCTCAGAACCCCGTGATGGGACTTTTTTAACTTGATTCTCAGGCTTGAACTGGTCATGGGAAAACCATTTGGACACCGATGAGACTTCTTTGATCGGAATATAAACTGGCCTTATGGTGATTGGATGCTTCTTTCGAAGTTCCCATTCAGGCACGTCCTCATCTTCTTATGCATCACCTTCTTTAGGAGGCACTCGTTGTTCATGTATCGGTTGTGCTTATTGAGAAGATTGTGGTATCTCATGATGCACTTGCTCGGTACGAGTTGGAGAAGGTTGTGGCATTTCATCAGGCACATGCTCACTAGGAGGCGGGGAAGAATGTGGCATCTTAGAAATGTGGGGGTCACGAGACGGTGAAAATATCTCTCCGACCTCAATAACTTGCTCCAAATTTGGAAGAGGGGGAGGCGGCGAAGAAGCAGTCAACATAATGTCCCGTTTGTGCTAGAGGATGAACTGCCCCATAACATCTCCGAGTAACACTAGCCCCTCGGAAGTTGCGTAGTCTATCCTCCACTACATGAACTCGGGCTTCACTATATGCACCTTGACCCTAGTGTAGTCCGATGGTATCTTATTATTGTGGTGTAAGACACCGGGAGGATGTGCCACACCCGTTGCCACCTCCATCACAGTGTTCTGTCGGCCGCTGAGAAACACCAAGGTGCAACTAGTTGGTTCTCATATGCGATTGACTAGGGTTGTGGCTGCAGTGGAACCTTGGCTGCTAGGAACTTTCGGAGGGCTGCCAACTAATGCCAATTCTCTAGGCGGCGTCACTAATAACTGTGGCTCCATAGACAGTCCTTGCTCCTCCAGCGCCTTCATAACTAGAGCCTTCACTTGAAGCTCAAGACTAGTCTCCCGGTCTCGGCCATGTTTCTTGTACATGTGCCTGTCCTCTTCGAATCCTTGCTTCTAGGTTGTCCTTTTCCCTAGCCCCCTGGTGCGGCCTATGTGCTCCTTGTTTCCCAAGCCAAGGCTAAGCTCATCCCTCTCTCTAGAAGGATTGAATGAGCCCTTCTCCTTGTCTTCAGCATATTTCAATATCCTTGATACCGCCTCTTGGGTCTCCGGCTTATCCAACTTAAGATTACTGCCGGATGATTCTATACTCCTCGTATATATCCAGTTCCTTGAGCGTACCTTCAAATTCGTCACATCAATATTCCTAGTAGCTGCGGCCTCTTTGTCCATCTTCCTAAACTGTTCTTCCTTAGCCTAGTAGCTACCGAGGTCTAGATGATGGTGGTGTTTGTTCCTCTTCGCCAGCTCGGTGTTACGGGCACTGAGCTCCAATGCCTCTGGTGAAGTCTTCTGAGCCACGAGCTCCTCCCATTGACTAGGAGTTATTTTGCCAAACTCATTGAAGGGAGTTAACATCTTTTGGATATACTTCATGTTGAGCTCCAACCTCCAACGTTGGAATGACTCTCCCATCATCCTGATAGCATTTTTTTACCAATTCATGCTTACCCTCCGGAAATCTAAAATTGAGCTTCAGCTGCCTATCCTATAGTGCATTCTTTGTATTCTCTGGTACCTCTTTCAAGTTAGGGATTGCTGGATTCAATTTATCTCTTACTAGGGCTCTGATCGCATTACGGGATCATCCTCTTAATTCCTTCAGCTCAAGGATCTCCCCTGCTGGCTCGACCTCTGTTATCACATAGCATGCCTTATCTGGATCTAGATTTCCTTTTCTATCCCCTTATTTCCTCTTAGGCTTGGTAGTCATGGTTGTGTCTTGAGGTTGTGAAGCAAAGGCATCGTGATCCATCTCTATGGTTGTTGCCTCTGCTCTCCTTTCCTCTACTCCGTCTTGTCCAGCGAAATGTCGTGAACATCAACATCGTCTTTTCCGAGTTTCAGGAGGGACCTATATATATGACAGGTCAAAGTGTTAGCAAAGGTAACACAACCAAAGCTTTAACAAAATTTACAAGCTAAGGCTTTTTCCCTACCTCCTCGTTCGGGTCAAAATCCTTGTCCAAATCTTCCTCCGTTGGCCTCCTTCTGGCTTCACGTGGGAAAGGATCCTCGGGACTTTCATATCCCTCTTCTGAGTTATCATCATCATCATCCTCTTCTTCTTTGCCTTCAGCAGCCTCTCCTTTGGGGCCTTCCTCCTCGTCACACTGCTCCTGAGTAAGCATCACTTCTAGATCCTTTTCTACCTCGTTATCGAACTATTCCTGAGTAAGCTGGTCCTCAAGTACTTGCTCCTCAAGGGTTGGCTGCTCATCATGCTCGGGGCATCGGGCTGCACTGTCTGGTGTCCGCGACATTATTTCACGCTTTGTTCTAATAGATGCAAGAAAGTGTGCTTTAGGTACACGAGAAGGTATAAGAAATAAAAAAAGTCTATAAAACAAAGTAGTCCTATAAAACAATAATATGTCAAAAAACAAGAAGTAGCAGTAGTAGAGGTCTCAGAAACATGTCAATCATCATCTGATCTTGAACTTGGAGCATCAAGGCATCATAACAGAGAAGAGAGGAGAAGGCAATGTAGGGGCAGTTGCTAGTGATACCAAGTTCCTCACAAGTTCTTGATCATCAGCTCATATTCCATATAATGTATGGACTTAAGACAATTTCATCATCGGCAAAACAAAGGAGAGGAGAGGAGAGGGGAGATTTGGCAAAAAAAAGCAACAGCTGCTTAACAAAACATAGAGAGGAAAAGGTGTAAAAATAAGCAGCTGCTGCTTCCCAAACATAGAGGATAGGAAAGGTGGCAAAAATAGAGGAGAGGGAAGATTTGGCAAAAAAAAACAGCAGCTGCTGCTTCACAAAAAAAGCAACAGCTACCATACTGACATCAGAAGTAGTAGACAATAGTAGTAGGGAACCTGTTATCTAAAAAAAGTAAGCAAGAACAGAAATATAATGTGTAAGTCTATAAATAACAAGGTGTAGATAAGCAAGAACACGCACTTATATAGAGAAAAGAAATATACTGCCATCAGAAGTAGTAGTCAAAGGTGCTAAACTCATAGAACATGCACTTATATAGAGAACCGTCACAATAAACTGTATAAAAGAAGAAAAAGAATGTGTAGCAGCCAGCAAGTACCAATCAAGAAGCAAAACGCTAAAAATGTAGCACTAGCATAAGATAGTAGTAACACTAGCATAAAAGAAGACAAATCTGTATGTGGGTTACTTATATGTAGAGTGTATCTTTAGATTGCAGTTTACTTTTAGTCTTTAATGGAGAAATACAAAATTCATAAAATTTTTGTCTCAGTATGTTTACTTATATGAATTATGTGACCAGTTATATATGCCACATAAAAGAAGACAAATCTGCACTAGCTGAGTGCGGAAGCTTTAACGAATGGGCGTGCATGCCATGGTTAGATAAACTACATCGTGTCACTGGGAAAATGAATGCAGTTCTTGTGATAGTGAAACAGTTCATAGTGGGATAGATGGCCTTAGCAAAAATGACAACGATGACTAGCTGGGGCAGACCTGGAGACAGGCTAAGCCCAAGGTTGGGCTGCATCTTTCTTTGCTGGGCCCTCAATCCCTTGATTTTTCTGGGCTTTAGATCTTAGGCCAAGGTCCAAGGGCTGAGATTCACCACTCATCTAAGTCCGATGAGAAGCGCTAGCATACACCACTTTCTACACAAAAATAGCAGTATGAACTACGAAGAAGATGGACACTGCACATTCAGCACTTGGGCACCCAAAACTAAACATCAAGACACCTTAGAAATGTACTAACACGAGAGTGCAACATAGGAAACACAAAGCAACCTTACAATAAAGTAGATATTCCAATCCAAACATTTTGGTGTTACTAATTAGAGACCTAAAGAGTTTTCAATCCTCATGAGGCACCATTGGATAAAAGATAAATCTTAGATCTGAAGATTTTCCATGAGCACGTTGAATTCGTGCTTTCAAGCTTTTTTTAAAAATAGGCAGTCATGTTTGAAAGTAGGTTAAGGCGTTAAGCTGGTTTCCTGACTTGGTCGGGTGTTCATTGACTTGGCCAAGTTTATTTTCCAGTATCATTTTAAGGTATGTTGTGTGTATGTGATATTGGCGAGAGCTAGAAGAGCAACTTGGATTGATCTTTGAAACACACTATTTGCATATTGCTTGTCTACTTGGTGAAAAAATTTAAGGCTCTCGTCTTTCAATCCTCTAATTATCTCTTTAGTCCTTCACCGAGCTTGGTCAAAATAAGAGCTAGGAAAGCATACACAACTACACATGAGCCTCAGCTAGCACCTTCTGTTCTTCTATCTAAAAAATGAACTTAACGCGCATTGTGCACTTTGGCGTCCAAAGCATGACAGTAGAGTAGTAAAGACAAATACAATAGGACATGTACTTCACATGAGTGCAAATGAAGAAACGAAAAACAACCTTCCAATGAAATGAATATTCCTAACATATATAACTGGTCGATTCAAATCTTAGTATCTAACATTTTAAGCTTCCGCACGCTAAAAATGTGCCTTTTCAAACATTTTAAGTGGCATATATAACTGGTCGATTCAAATCTCAAAGGAAAAGAATGGGGTAAGATTGCTGAGCATGTTGCTACAAAAACAAAAGAATCGTGCATGTTATACTTCCTTCAAATGCCAATTTCTGAACCATTTCTAGATGGTGAAGATTTCAATGAAACACCCCAAAAGATCACAGAACAAGATTCAGAAATTGGTCCTTCTGATGTACCTGATGAAATGGATTGCTCAGGTGTGAAGTTCATAAGAAAGATGGCAAGTGTTGTGGTTACCTGGAGACCCACGGTGGCGTCGGCAGATTGGGGAAGCGGAGACGGAGGCGGAGGGGTCGGCATCGGCGTCGGCCCAGTGCCCTGACCCGTTGGAGGGGGCCCAGCCATTGGAGGGGGCATGGGTGCGCCACCAGCCGCCGATGGAGGTGCGCGGAGGCCGCCCGCTGGTCAAGGTGCGCGGAGGCCGTCCGTCGATGGAAACCCTAGGGAGGCGCGTGGGTGCGGGGAGGAGCAGGCGTGCACAGAAACCCTAAGGCGGGGAGGAGCAGGAGGGAGGGGGTGCGGGGAGGGGGCACGGGTGCAGGGAGGAGCAGGCGCGCGGGTGCGGGGAGGGGGCGCAGGTCCAGAATGCGGCGTCGGCGGGGCAGCCGGATGGCGTCGGAGAAGAGAGCGCCCAACAAGAGACAACACCCGTGCGCTCTTTCTTTTATAGTCGGGATGATTTGTTAGGGCGGTTCCTGATCCAGCCGGCCCTACAAATTCATTTGTAGGGGCGGTTCCTATTCTAGCCGCCCCTACAAATGCATTTGTAGGGGCAGTTCCTGATCCAACCGCCTCTAAAAATATTTTTTATTTTTTTAAAATATTAATTCTGTATTATAAAAACAATTGTGTATATATAAAACAATTGTGACCAAAATAAAAGTAATATAAAACAATTGTGTATATGCACAAATATAATATTTTGTATTATTCTATATATGAAGAAATATATATAAACAATTGTAGTCAAAACAATATAGAAAACAAAAAAAACAAAAATTAAAAATTTGAATTTTAAAACTTCGACTACAATTTTATGACATTAAATGAAATAAAATGAAAATGTTGTAAACATAAAAGTTATATAACTCATCAACATGTACAACTTTTATTTTGGTCATCTTGTAATGTGACTTTGTTTGAAAGATTCAAATTTTGAAATTCAAACAATTTTAACTTGAAATAATATTTTGAAATAGTAAATGATTTCAGATGAAAAACTCATGAATACCAAAGTTGTAGAACTCATCAATATGTATAACTTTTATTTTGATCATATTTTCATTTGACTTAATTTGAATAGTTAAAATTTTGAATTTCAATAATTAGCAACTTCAAACGAGATTTTGAAACCTTTAATGATTTCAACAATAAAAGTCGTGAACATAAAAGTTGTTGAACTCATCACTATCTATAACTTTTATTTTGGTCACTTCTTCATGTGATAAAGTATTAGTAAACATTGTTCATAAATTCACATTTGACTCAATTTCCTGAACTATATGAGAAACATGTTGATTTGTGAACAATATTTAATATCACTTTATTAGATGAAGAAATGATCAAAATAAAAGTTGTAGATCTTGATGAGTTATACAACTTTAGTATTCGTCACTTTTTCAGCTGAAATCATTTAATGGTTGAAAATCTTGTTCAACTTTGTTATTTTTTTTTAAATTTGAAAATTTAAAGCGCTCAAACTTTGTCAAATAAAAAGAATGACCAAATCAACACACTAACTTGATAGAGCAAGATTTTAGAAAATTTTAGAAAAAAATCATCACATTTGGAGTTAATATGAGAGAGAAAGACTAGTTACAAATTTTACCCAGAGATTAAAAAGTAAAAGCACAACTGTTCATGATAATCAATGATGAACAAGTGTGATTTCTCTTTTTAATTTATGGCAGAAACTTGTAACTAGTTTTTCTCCCTCATATTAACTCCAAATATAATGGTTTTTTTCCTAAAATTTTCTAAAATCATGCTCTATCATTTTAGTCTAGTCATCTATCTTTGTCACTAATTTTAAATAATTCAAATTTTAAATTTCAGAAAATGATAGCTTCAAACTTAATTTTCAAACGCTAAATGATTTCAGCTGTAAAGGTGATGAATATAAAAGTTGTATAACTCGTCAAGATCTTCTACTTTTATTTTGGTCATTTCTTCATTTCATAAAGTGTTAAGTGATTTCATAAAGTTTTAGTAGTAATAGAGTGGATGTTCAAATAGAGTCATCTGGATGTTGCAAAGGGTAGTCTCACACACATGCATAAATGTAGTCTCACACACATACAAAAATATGTAGTCTTATACACGTACATAAATATATAGTCTAACACGCATCCATAAATAAAGTCTTACAAACACACACTTGCATAAACACTCCATGTTCAACAACTAGCTAGCCCGCTGTAATGATTTTCCCCTTAACACATTTTCGTTCCTATGTCAATATGTCTTTGGGGAGGTTCTTTTCCACAACACTGATCTTCTTAGGAAAGTCTATGAATAGCGACATCTTATCGTAGTTATTGTAAGCTTCAACATCGTCCACGCCATCAACTCTAATAATGTGCTGTTTTCTAGAGGCAACCACGTGCTTTGTCTTCTTCTTCAGGGAGAGGTTACTTTGTGGGTCAGACATATAGAAAACTTGTGCAACACGTGAAGCGAGCACCCAAGGGTCATCTTGGTAGCCTAGATTCTCGAGGTCCAGGACTCTCAATCCGATCTCATTCAGTTGGTGTTGTTTGATCCAGCGGCATCAAAATAGGGCCACCGTTATATCTCTTCCATAGTTAAGTTCCCATATCTCTTCAATGATGCTAAAGTATTGGATCTTTTTCCCCAATCCATCAAGAGCCTCTATTCAAACGCCACTGTTTTGGTTCACATATTTACTATCCTTTGCGTGGGTATAGTACGTATACCCATTGATGTCATAAGTATTCCAAGATGTCACTTGTCTCGATGGCCCCTCTGCTAATCTACTGATGATAATAGACTTTATAGTTTCTCCAGTCGGTATGTTTTGGTTCTTCAACCATATAGTTAGTCATTGCTTATGTTGTTTCATGACCCAATTATCCAAACGGCTATTTCTCTCCACCATAATGATGGCCAAGTGTTCATCAATGTACGGTTGCATCAGTTGTGTACTCTACAAGACATTATAATGCGCCTGACTCACCTCTTTGTTATCATGGTCGATGAACACTTTTCTACCACTAGTGCCCTTCCCAGCCAGTCTACCATTGTGACGAGAATCAGGTTTACCAATCTCTTTTTGTACTTTTAGGTACTCTTGACAGCACTCGACGACTTCTTTAGTACTATAACCCGCTATCATGGAGCCCTCTAGGTATGCTCGATTATGCACGTATTGACTTAGAACTAACATAAACCGCTTGTAGGACCACATTTCATGCAAGTAGCAAGGGCCCAGCGTCTGTATCTGATGAATCATGTGAATCATGAGATGTGGCATTATATCAAAAAAAAAGGAGGTAAACACATCTCCAGTGGATTTTGTGTCTCCACCACAAATTCATGTAGGTCACTTAGCTCTTGCTTGCCAATCGTCTTTTGTGAGATCTTCGAAAAGAAGTTGCACATGCGGGTGATGGCCATTTTCAAGAACTCTAGCTTTATAGCCCTGATTGCAATAGGTAGAAACACTGCCAGCATCACATGGCAATCATGAGCCTTGTAGTGTGTTATTGACAAGTCCTTCATCGACACTAGCTTCTTCACATTTGCTAAAAACCTAGTCGGGACTTTGATCCCCCTTAGGAAAGTGCATATAGCTCTCTTCTTATCTGGTGTTAGGTTGAAGCACGTCATGGGCAGAGTGTATTTTCCATTAGCCTCAGGTACTGAGTGAAGCTGTGGCATCACGTTTAGCTGCACCATGTCTTTCCGTGCTTTCAGACCATCCTTTGACTTGCCTGTGTCTATCAAGGTAGCAATGAGACTCTCAAAGACGTTCTTCTGCACGTGCATAGCATCAATGGCATAGGGGACCTCTAAGTCTAGCCAATAAGGCAGATACTGAAAGAAGATCGATTATTTCTTAAAAGGTACTCCTTCGACAAGAGGTGTGCTTCTATCTCTGTTCATCCCATCCGGATTCTTCTTTCCATAGACAATGCGTATGTTTTTTACCATTCTGTACACGTGTTCTCCGTTATGACGTCTCTCCAAAGGGGGTTCAATCTCTGGGGCGTTGTCATAAAATCTAAAGAACAATTTGTTGCGGTACTTGTGACTTGTCTTTAAGAAGTGTTGGTTCCTTAGGTAAACTATCTTCTTGGATGCATCCAGGTATAGCCATGTAGTACCATCCAAGTAAACCAAGCATCCCGTCTTTCCTTTGATCTGTCCAGACAAAGCAAACAGCGCGGGGTAATCATTGGTTGTAACAAATATTATTGCTCTACATATGAAGTCCACCTTTTAGAACGCATCGTACATCTGCTCCCCATGCTTCCATAGTCTCACCATTTCTTGCATCAAAGGCTCGAGGAACATGTCTATATCAATGCCTGGTTGTTTAGGGCCAGAAATAAGAATAGTGAGAAGATGGTACTTTCTCTTCTAACACAACCAAGTTGGGATGTTGTACATGGTCAAAATCACTGACCATGTGCTATGGTCACTCATCCTCTCATTGAAGGGATTCATTCCATCGGTGCTCAAGCAAAACCGTATATTCCTTGGGTCATCGCTGAATTCTTTGTGCTTCTCATCAAACCTTTGCCACTGACTACAATCAGTCGGGTGTGCAATCTTATCATCATCCACCTCGCGCTCATCATCCCACCATGTCATGAGTGCGGCTTCTTTAGGGTTTAGGAAGATACGTCTCAAGTGGTCGGTCACTGGCAGGTACCACATTACCAAGGCAGGAATTTTTCTCTGCTTTGTATCGTTGCCTAATGGAGTGTCCTCTAGGGGCTGAGATTCTTGTACCACCTTTTTTGTACCCTTCTTATTCCTCTTTTTCCCTGTGGAGACTTCGTCCCCACCGTAAAGGTCATTATTCTTGTATCAGCTGGCCCCACACTGGGGACATTTATCTAATGACTTAAACGTTTCGTCACAAAAAAGTATACAGTGGTTGGGGCATGCATGGATTTTTTCAACCCCCATTGTCAATGGACTTATGACCTTCTTCGCTTGGTATGTGTTGGCGGGAACTGACTTTGGTTGTGGCAGCACCCATGATAGGAGATGCAATAGATCATTGAAACTACAGTCTGACCAGCTATACTTAGCCTTCAAGATGAGCAGCTCAAGCACAAAACGTAGCAATGTCCAATGTGTCGGACAGCCCTTTTCAACACCATACACAGTCTCCTTCGATGCTTTTATCATCCTTTCCAAATTTTCTAGATCTTTCGGGCTATTTAGTAAAATCTCTGGTCTAAGAGCTCGAATCATGTCCTTCAAATCATCTTCATCCCCGACACGTGCTCCACCATCATTATTGGCACTACCTTCATAGTTACCATCCCAACCACCAGCATCACCATCTTATTCATTGCCAAACTCGAAATCCATTCGTGCATCAAGCTCTGCTGAATATTGGGATAGGGATTCTATGGTTTCGTCGTCGTATTTGTCCTCATCCTCGTCGTTAACAATAACCGTTTCACTATGATGAATCCACACTGTGTAGTCCTCAACAAATCCTCACATAATCAAATGTGATCTAATGATAGTCACATCTGTCCATGCCATACGGTTCTTGCAATCTTTACATGGGCAAATAATTATATCCTTATTCTCTTTCAATGTCGTTGCATGCTTCTTTGCGGCTTCAATAAATTTATCCACCTCTTCACAGAAACCTGCCTTAAACCTTAACGAATCATACATCCAAGAGTTCCTGTACTCCATCTTTTACAACAACAAACCAAACATTAAAGGACTACTTATTCAGATATATATAAAAATGAAACAAATTAATAATTACTTGAGAATAATTGTATATACTTCAGATATATATGAATATAAATCTAATATAATTACATGAAGCATACAAACACACCATGGTAAAGAAAAATTAATTAATGGCCTATTTATCCATAAATAATTAAAATACATATTTATTGATTACAATAAACAATTTCAAAGACAACAATTAGCAACAATTATACTTTACCCAATATCTTTCATACAAACCCTAGTCCAATTTCATCAAACATAAATTTACAAAAACGAAATTAATAAAAAAACCAAACCCTAGATTTAGATCTACATGCACATGAAATATCCATAAAACTAACTAATTGTTCACTAAAATCAAGAAACATGGACCAAATAAGGGTATGATCTTGTTTCCCTCCCTAATTTACCCTAGTACATTTAAAACTTGGGTCTAATTTGCTTCATAAGTAGCTCATGCACCATAGAAGAGAGAAAAAAAACAAAACTCTAATTACTCACTAACCAACCATTAAAATTTAAAAAAGTGTGGAATAACATTTTCTTACCTTCTACAACCTCTCTACCAAAGGATTTGAGACAAAAACCTTCCCCTCTTAGTAGAGCAATTTTTGGAGGTGTTCAAGGCCTCTCCACCTTTGTTTCATGGGTTGGAGTGAGTGACCCAAAGAGAAAGAAGGTGCTGCAGCTGTTTTATATGTGGGTCATTTATAGGGACGGCTAGGGATTGAGCCGCCCCTACAAATCGGAGCTATATATACGGGGGCATTTGTAGGGGCGGCTCAATCACCAGCCGCCCCTACAAATAGCAACTCCAGGGGCGGCTGCTGATTGAGTCACCCCTACAAATCAGACCTCATTTGTAGGGGTGGCTCGTATCACCAGCCGTCCCTGCTGTTCTATTTGTAGGAGCGGCTAGTGTCTGGGCACCCAAGCACGTCACTGTAGGGGCGGCTCCATCACCAGCTGCCCCTACAAAAAATTCGACCCATTGCTAAAATCGTTTTTTATGTAGTGAATGAAAATTGGAAAAAAGGTAACCTAAAAAAAGACATCAAAACAGAATTCGGAAAAAAAATCATGGCCGATGGACTCTCATCGAAACCGAAAACAGAAATAAAAAGGACATCAAAACAAAAAAAGGACTTTAACCGGAACTAAAAAAAGTAGGACTCATCATATATTAGAGTCAGAGTTCGTATCATCGCTAGACGCTAGTTGTTCTGACATATAGGAGCATGGACCCAATATGTTTTGGAATCGGGCTCCGTATCGTGCTAGATAAGAGCTATTCTAACTTGTATGAGCACAGTATTATATATATAATTCCAGACAGAAGAAACTCTACATTGTCCGGTAGTTAGAAAGAGTCGGACAAAAAATGGATGGACGAAAATAATGGGCTAAAATTTTGCCTCTTTATTATTAGGTATAAGTATAAATATAGATATATAAGTTCGGACGAAAGAAACTCTCTATTGTCCGGTAGTTAGAGGGAGATGGACAAAAAAAAATGAACGGACGAAAAAATAGCTAGAAATTTTGCCTCTTTGTTATTAATTAGGTAAATAAATATATAGATATAGATATAGATGTCAGACTATTTGTATTGCATCATCAACGAGCAATCTACGTCTTGCGGAACTAAAAAGTTGTTTGCTTCGGCAACCTCTCTATAATATCATGCCACTCGTCGTCCCCCGTCCCCCGCTACAACCTCCTGCACTTGCCCTGCGGCAGCCACCCGCCATCTCCCAGCAGCGCGACTGTGCACTGTCTCCCCATCGCAGCCACCTGCAGTCACTCATCCTCTCCTTAGGCCTCTTTCGGAAGTACACTCAGAACTAAGATGATAATTAAAATAATATTTTCATGAATTTACCTACCTAAGAAAAAGTCCAGGATCCCCGAGACATTAGAGTTACCTTACTGTTTTGGGCACCGGGAAGAAGAGCCACACTATTTTTTTTATAGGGACGCCAAGTTGTCTCCCCTGGAACTTCTGCAGGCAGAGAGAGAGAGAGAGAGAGAGAGAGAGACGAGCAACTGACAAACGGGGAGCAAGAAAGACAGGATCTAAAGCAGGTGAAAAATGATTTAGTACATGTTTGGAACATGTTTTTTTACTATTCTTATGTTTTTTTCCTGTGAATTGAATCAATTTCTATGAAGTTCCTGCATGATTCTAGTGAACTTTCTACGTTAGAAACAAGCCCTTCGGCCTTTAGGGTTTTAGAGAGTTGGTGTCAGAGGATTGTATTGTAATCGGGATGCTTGTTGGGATGCGCTGGGCTAGGAGCCTAGGACTCTATTTGATCTCCTTGTTAGATTGAGACCTGGGAAATATGGTCTTTTGGCCTGCTCGGTTATTGGGTTGCATAGTTTTTTCACTATTTTTCATTTTATTAGTTGGGCTGTCAACTGAGAATGTGGGCTAATTTTGGCCCATGTTAGACCCAAGTTTTGCACTGGGTTGAAAATTATGGCCCACCAACACACTGAGTGGGTTGGGTTGATGAGTTGGATCAAGTCGGACAATCCATGATCAAGAGTCTAGCTAGGTAGAGTTATGCACCTAATAAGACTACTTCTAGCTAGATCAATGATACCCTCTAGGTTTTATCTAATGCCCATATGCTTTGGAAATGTATCATTCTTTTTTACGAAATATTGTACAAAGTATAGGGTCATATACATGCAGTCATGCACACACACACACACATCTATGAATACATGCACATACACGATATTCTATGAGCCCTCCGAATGGTTGGGCCGAAAGATCTCGACATTGGCAAAGTCATGGCAGGAGGATGCTCTATTGTTTAGTTGTCTCGAAACTCTAGTAAGCAAGACCTATGAAACAAATTACCTATCGGGTAAAATTTTATATCCACACTAATACTTGTGGGTAAGATTTTGTGCCCGCACTGTCGATGTTTCACCACCGATAGCCTGCCACGGGGGTACCCGGGGCAGTATGTTCGGGCTTCGGCGTATGCTGAACTCGATGGTTAACGCAAGAGACAGTCGATTTATCCTGGTTCAGGCCCTTGATCGTAGATCGAGTAATAACCTTACGTCCAGTCGGCGTTAGCCTTTGCGTTGGATTGATTGCAATGTGTTGTGTTGTACAATTGTTGTTGTGAACTCTCAGGAGCCCTGCCCTCCTTTATATAGTCAGGAGACCAGAGTCCTAGTCGGTTTATAATGAGATTTCCTAGTAGGATTACCTAATAGTTCTACTACTACAATTATATGGGAAGAATCCTAGTTGGACTAGATCTTTTTTCTACCCTGCGGGGTATCCTGTGGGTCCCGCATCGACAAGCCCCCGAGCACTTCATGGTTGAGCTCTGAAAATCTCGCTCTGCTCCTTCTGGTCTTGTTGAGTAGGAACAAAATATCATCCGAGCGTTTTCTGGAGTGAAACCTTGTAGCGCTTCTTGGGATCTTTGGGTGGTGAGTGCTTTTGAAGAAAAAGTGCATCCCTCTGGTTGTAGCCCCCGAGCCTCTTGCTATTTGGAACAAGGAGCTGGAGGATCTTGTCTTGAAGTTGCCCTGATTGTTCGTTGAAATTTTATCAAAAAGAACTCGCCCGAACATGGCTTGTTCCGGGTTCTTTTTGCCGTAATGTCTTGAAGTGGTCTGCGTTGAGGAAGCCTATTGGTGACGTGCGCTTTTTTGAAGAAAAAGTGCACTCACTGAGTGTAGCCCCCGAGCCTCTTGCTATTTGGGACAAAAAGTTGGAGGGTCTTGATTCTTTATGTTGTTTGAAAATTTTGTATTCTGAAGTAGTCCCCGAGACTTGGATTACGTCATCATCCGAGTAGTTTTGCGGTAAGCGGCCTCCGAGCTTATGTCAAAAAAGTGCACTCACTGAGTGTAGGCCCCGTGCTTTCTCTGAGTTCTTCTTTTTAGAAAAGAAGTCGGATGAAGTGTCTTGATGTGTCGTCGTTGTAGTCTTGAGTTTCTTGTATTTTTGGTCTTTTGTCTTTGGTTCCGAGTCTTCGGGAATAGGTGAAAATTAAGGCCGAGCTCCCTAGCTCAGTGTTGTTTAAGCTATGATGCCGTCCAAGCCCCCGAGCGTATATCCGTGTTGTTTTGTTCAGGAAGAACTCGGATGCGTGGTTTTGGCGTATTCTTTGATAGTTTTGCTGTTGTCAGATGTAGTTGTATGGTGGTGGTTGAGTGTAAATGCCTTTTGTTCACGGGTTGTACTGTGCTGGTATATTCTTCCGAATATGCCCGTCTTCGAGTACCGCTTCCTCTCGCCTGAGTCGTCCATTATTGTGTCCTGTCTTTTCACTGTGTCCTTTGTTAAGCCTATTTCGTTGGTGCTCCTAGTCCATGTGCGCCGATCCTTTGGTCTATAAATACTGTCCCTGAGTGCTTGTTTTCATTCATTGGATATTGTGTTGAAACCTTGGTGGTCATGAACATGGTAGTTTGTGAAGTAGAGCATCCCCCGGGCATGTTTTGTACTTTCTATGTGTCTTGTCGTAGATGGAGGAAGTCTTGTGATAGGGATTAGAGGTAGGCTGATCCCGTGACAGCATTGTGCCAGGATGTACATGGTGGTAGTTGGAGAAAGTCTTGTGATGTGGGCTTCGTTCCTTCATCCAGCAGTTCTGGGTTGATCCTCGTCGCCTGTCTTGAGACCGTCCGGTGCAGATCAACACCATATCCAGCATCACATTGGTCTTGGGTAGACAGATGCCTGCCGGTCTTCTATGCTCCATGTTGCCCTGCCGTGCTGTCGATTTCCGCCTTGGATGCACTGCGTTCGTCCTTTGAAGAAAACAGTATAACTGATGGCGGTTTGTCCTTCCGAGTAGCAATTTGGGACACGTAGTCGTTCCAGAGCCTAGTCATGTCCGTGTTCCTCTTTGCTACTTTGCTTTTCATGGTGCTGAGTTCGTTGGGTCTTGTAAGATTTGTGATCTTCTATTTTGAAGTCGCTTGTAATGTAACGAATCTTGTCTTCTGAGTTGTCTTTGACTTTTCTGTTGTGATCCCTGTCGTTCATAAGACTACCGAGTTCTTTCTTACATAACCGGGTTCTTTTGTTCCTCGTGAGGTAGCCCTTTCTTTCTTCTTTCTTTCTTCTTGGTTTGACGGGTCGTTCTTGTATCGATCTGATAATCCTGCCGTGGCGTTGGACGGATAAGTCTGAAATCTGCCCGTTGGTTTTTACCGTTGTGAGGATTCGTGCCCTCCGTTGTTTTAGCTGCGTCGGTAAATGGACCGTTGCGTTCCCACACTGTGCTTTAACGGGCCTTGTGGGTCATTTGTATTACTGAGAAATCTACTTAAAGACCTTTTATCTTCCTTTCCTTTGTTACCCAGCTCTTGCCTTTAAACCCTAGTTCTCAAAAATCCGCCGCCGTCATTGTCGCCATCACCCGAGCACCATCATTCTAGCTTCATCTCCCTTAGCGCCTTTTTTGCTTCCGCCAATTCATGGGAAAGAAGAAAACCGCAAGCAAGTCTCAGGCGACCTTCGTGGACAAGGAGTCATCCCTGTCTTTGATTGAAAACCAGGAGTTCATGGCCATGAGGGCAGCTCAGAAAGTTTGGCCGGCTCCAACAACAAGTGAAGACCAGCTGCGCGAGCTCGCTAGTGATGGCTTGATCCAAAGCAAAGTCATCGCTGAATGGAGAGTTCTAGGCGAGCATCGGGTTCTGGCTCCGGGTCCTGGTGAGATTGTCCTTTTTGTTTCCTTTGTCCGCGCTGGACTCTGTCTTCCTGCTTCCGCCTTCCTTCATCAGTTTCTTGGTTATTTTGGGGTTAGTCTGAACCATCTAACCCCCAATGCCGTTCTCTATCTTTCTGTTTTTGTTTACCTTTGTGAAGCCTTCCTTGGGATCCCTCCTTCTCTATCTCTTTTTCGCTTTTTCTTTCGCCTGAAACCCCAACCCCGCCGTGAAGAAACCAGTGCCCTCGGTGGTTGCGGGATTCAGTTTCGCCAGGGTCTCAAAATTAAGTTTTTTGACTATGACCTGGCTGATTCTGTCAAAGATTGGCGTGCCGAGTGGTTTTACGCTGCCAATTTGATTCCTTCTCTTGTTGTTCACTCTGGATCCGGTCCTGTGGTGAATGACCGGTGGGACAAGAAGCTTGAGTCCCCTGCTGAGATTCAAGCGATCCAGCCACTCCTTGATAGGATTAGCACGTTGAAATAGCAGGGATTGACCGGCTTTGGTATTGTCTCAAGCTTTCTTCGTCGCCGGGTTCAGCCCTTGAAAGAGCGGGAACATCTCGGCTTTGAGTATTCTGGGGCCGAGGATCCTTCACGCATGGTCCCAGCTCTTGAGCTAACCGGTGAGGAGGTACTCGAGCGCCTCCAGAAGATGCTGAAAGGAGTGAGCGTCATTCCTCCTGCCGTCTCTGAGTTCTCGGCCAACAACCCGCCCCCAGCTGTGAGTTGTCTATCTTTTTTATTTGAGTTCTTTATGTACTCTTGCTACATCCGTTCTTGCTTAGCTTTTCTTTGTCTTGGTGTTTTATCTTTTTTCACAGGAGCTTGGGCGGAACTTTGTCGATCCGATCCCCCTTGGTGTTCTCCCTACCATGGCAGAGACTAGGGATCGTCTAGCTGGTACTTCTACAATTAGTAAGTCTAAAACCTTTACAGCCCTTCCTGGGGTTTCTTTCAGATTTGTTGATGTATATGAAGAGTATGTTCCTCGTCTAGTTCCTCGCGGTCCTCGCAGTGTCCCGAAGAGGGGGCGAATGGACGGGTCTTCCTCTGGCTTGCCTGTCTCCAAGAAGCCTCGCAAACCAAGTACTTCCTCAGGTACTCCAGTTGTTGCTAGCATGCTCTTAGGTGAGCACATTTAATACTCTTTGTTCTTTTATTTTCATGTTTCTCTCTTGAACCGAGTACTTTTCATCTCCTTTTCAGTGGGTGCTCTGGTTTCGTTGGCTGAAGAAGAAGAGGATGATGAAGTCCCCCTCGTCATGCGGCGGTGAGTTGTTTTTCATATTCTTGTTGCATTGAATTTCTCCTCTTTGTTTTGAATTTTAGTCTTGGACTTTTTGAAGTAATCGGAGGTCGGGTGTGAGTTCTTCCGAGGTTCCCGCGCCGACTTCTTCTGAAGCTCCGGTGTCGAGTTCTTTGGTTGCCTCTGTCCCGAGCTATACCGCTCCTCCGGTGCGGAGTTCTTCTTCGGCCCCAGCCCCAGCTTCTTCTTCAGCCTCGGCTTCTTTCACGGCTCCAGCCCCGGCTTCTTCCGCGGCTCCGTTGTCTGCTGTCCCGCTCCCATCGCCGGGTTGCGGGGACGTCTTTGCCGTCGTGGTTCCCCCTGCGAGGCCTTCTCTTGGTTTCGCGAAGAAAAAAGTAGTCGGGTGAGTAAATTCTAGCTTTATCTCTTTGGCTTTTATCTTCCTTCTTCTGGTTCTTATTGGTGCTTCCTTTTATCACTTTTCAGTGTTTCGTCTTCTCTAATTTCTTCATCGACTTCTTCTCTGCCTCCCGCCGTGCCAACGAGTTCTGAGCCTCGGGACTCACAACATTGTGTTGATGAAGTCGCCATGGGGGCTTTAGAGCTACCTGGCGGGGTTGCGGACTTGGTCGCTCCGGAGGTAACTGTGGCCGTCGCGCCGGGTTCTTCTGAGGGTTTGGCTCCGGCTTCCCTGGAGGTTGCTTTGGTCGTTCCTCCTTTGCCCCAGCCGGCCTCTCCTTCCCCTTCTCTTATCTCCGGCGGCCCCTCCTTTTCCGGTGACGTGGTGCAACAGTTCGATGCCACTCATCGGTTATCGGAGCTGACCGCAGCCTGGGGGAGCTTGTCGACCCTCGCGACTTCTTTTGGTGAAAAGCTCCAGGTAGGTTTTACTGTCGTTCCTCTTTTGTATGCTTGTTTTTTCTTCTATTCTTACGCTTTGTTTCTCTTTGCTTCTTTTTGCCCAGTCTTTTTCTCGTGATCATTCTGGCTTCTTTTTCTCATCTAAAAATGAGAGGAAGTTGTCTTTGGAGGTGGACGCTCTAAAAGCCGATCTTGACCTTCTCCAGGTTGAGTTGGAGATGGAGCGTCAATTGCACCAAAAGGAGGAGAAAGCCCTTTGCGCCTGGGTAGTGGAGACAGAGAAACAGAGAGATGCTGCGGTGGAGTCTATGAAGAATGAATGCAAAGGTGCCGCGGGTTCTGCCTGTTTCTTCTTGTATTTTGACTTCTTTTTCCGCTGACTTGTTCTTTGGTGTCCTGTCTAGCTCTCCGAGTTGAGAAGCAGAAGCTCTCGGAGAGTATTGATGAAATGAAGGCCCTTGTCCGTTCTAGTCATAATAGAGCTGAGGAGGTAAATACTCATGCTGAGGAAGAACTCGCCCTTGCTAGGCTGATTAGGCGTGGAGCTGACAGAGATCTTGTGCAGGCCCAAAAAACCATTGAAGGCTTGTCCGGGAAGCTGGCGACGGCTACCGAGAATTGGAATGCCTTGTGAAAATCTTTTCGTTCGGTGGCCGATGTCCTTCGGACTCCAGCGGATGACGGGCAATCTTGGGCGCAGTTCATTCCCCAGATTCTGACTCGTTTCCAAGAGTTCGCGAAGAGGTGTGCCCAAGTATGTACCAAGAATGTGCTGGCCCAGGTCCGGGTCCTTGCTCCAGAAGCGCCTCTCTCCAAGATAGCAGAAGAAGCTGAAAGCCAAGAATATCTTGACGCCGTTGAAAGGATGGAGCCCGAGGTTGAAGATCTAGCCAGTAGGGTTGTAGATAGTCTAAATATTGATATTTCCCTTTCTGATGACAACGCCTGACTCGACTGAGCGTCCTCTTGTAATATTACACTTCTTTTTAAATGAAGATTCTTTATCTTTGTCGATGTATTCTTTGCCTGGGTGCGGTTGAAGTTACTTGACTTGCTGAGTACCTTGTCTTGTTCCCGTCTCTGCTCCGTAAGACAACTCTGTGCGTTATTCTGACGAGGCCCCTCGATTTGTCGAGTACTTTTCTTTTCTTCTTTCCTTTGTGATCCGTCGAGTGCTTTGTCCGTGCTATGACTCGGCATCCGAGTACTTTCTTGAGTGGCGCTTGTGCTTTCCTCATCCCTCTGGTTGTAGCCCCCCGAGCCTCTTGCTTTTCGGAACGAAGTGCTGGAGGGTCTTTTAAAGTTGAAATTTCGGTCGACTCAGCCAATTTGCTTTTTGTTAGCTTTTAGCTACCCTCATTGGCGAGTTCAAGCGTTTTTTCAGCTATTTTGCTCTTGGCCGGGATGCTCAGGCATGTTTTCAGCCATTTTACTTTTTGTTTCGGGTGTTAGCTTTTAGCTACCCTCATCGGCGGGCTCAAGCATTTTTTCAGCTATTTTGCTCTTGGCCGGGATGCTCAGGCATGTTTTCAGCCATTTTGCTTTTTGTTTCGGGTGTTAGCTTTTAGCTACCCTCATCGGCGGGCTCAAGCGTTTTTTCAGCTATTTTGCTCTCGGCCGGAATGCTCAGGCATGTTTTCAGCCATTTTGCTTTTTGTTTTGGGTGTTAGCTTTTAGCTACCCTCATCGGCGGGCTCAAGCGTTTTTTCAGCTATTTTGCTCTCGGCCGGAATGCTCAGGCATGTTTTTAGCCATTTTGCTATTTGTTTCGGGTGTTAGCTTTTAGCTACCCTCATCGGCGGGCTCAAGCGTTTTTTTAGCTATTTTGCTCTCGGCCGGAATGCTTAGGCATGTTTTCAGCCATTTTGCTTTTTGTTTCGTGTGTTAGCTTTTAGCTACCCTCATCGGCGGGCTCAAGCGTTTTTTCAGCTATTTTGCTCTCGGCCGGAATGCTCAGGCATGTTTTCAGCCATTTTGCTATTTGTTTCGAGTGTTAGCTTTTAGCTACCCTCATCGGCGGGCTCAAGCGTTTTTTCAGCTATTTTGCTCTCGGTCGGAATGCTCGGGCATGTTTTCAGCCATTTTGCTTTTTGTTTCATAAAAACAACTCATTGGAAGTCATGACAAGATATGCTGTGGATGAATATCATCTTTTATTGATCATGAGTATAAACTAATACATATGTTGTTGAAGAGTATTGTCTTTCGTTGATTGTGAAAGTAGGTCCCTTGTGGCTTGCATATCTGTTTCTTCTTGAGTTGTTTTTACGCGTAGAATCTTTTTAGCTGGCTGATGTGCCATGTATTGCTGACTTCTTTTCCATCTTCGGTCATTAACTTGTATGTGCCTAGTCTGGTGACTTTTGTGACGATGAACGGGCCTTCCCATGGACTGAGTAGCTTATGTCGTCCATCAGTCTTTTGTATCCTTCTTAGTACTAAGTCTCTGACTTGTAGTGATCGAGGTTGGGTGCTCTTGTTGTAATGCCGTCTTAAATCTTGTAGGTATCTGGCTGATTGGAGGGTAGCGTTTATTCTGATTTCTTCTGAGCTGTCGAGTTCTAATCTTCTTGTGTGTTCCGCTTCTCCTTCATCGTATTGCTCTATTTTTGGGGATGTCCAGATCAAGTCGGCAGGTAGTACGGCCTCTGACCCATAAACTAGGAAGAAAGGTGAGTAGCCTGTTGCTCTGCTTATTTGAGTTCATAGTCCCCATACTACTTTCGGTAATTCTTCAATCCATTTGGACCCGTAGTCCACTAGTTCTTCGTATAATCTTGGCTTTAATCCAGCTAGTATGAGTCCATTAGCCCTTTCTACTTGTCCATTGGCCTCTAGATGTGCAATAGACGCATAGTCTATACTGAAACCACAGTCTTGTGCCCAGCTCTTGAATTCTGTAGCTGTGAAGGGGGAGCCTAGATCTGTGATGATTCGATTGGGCATGCCGAAGCGGTGCGTAATGTCTTGGATGAACTCAACTGCTTTGGTTGCGCTGTATTTTGCGAGTGGTTTGTATTCGATCCACTTGGTGAACTTGTCGATCGCTACAAAGATGTACTCGAAGCCGCCTTTTGCTTTTTTCAGGGGTCCTACTTGATCTAGCCCCCAGCAGGAAAAAGGCCAAGCGGGTGGGATGCAGATAAGATTGTGAGCTGGTACATGGGCTTGTTTTGCAAACATTTGGCAACTTTTGCATTTTCTGACAAGCTCTTCTGCGTCTTTCAAAGCGGTTGGGCAGTAGAATCCGGTGCGAAATGCTTTGCCAACTAGTGTCCTTGAAGCGGCATGTTTTCCACAGCAACCTGAGTGTATTTCGTCTAGGATCTCTTTACCTTCTTCAAATAAGACACATTTTAGGAGTACTCCTGATGATGCTGCTCTTCTGTAAAGTTTATCTCCTACTAGAACGTAGTTTTTGCTTCTGCGAGCAACTTGGGTGGATTGTACCTTATCTGCTGGTAATTTGTTTTCTTTGATATAGTCAATGAAAACTTGGGTCCATGAAGTGTTGATTATCAAGATCTGAACGCCTTTAGCCTGAATTTCATGTGTTGTTTCACCGGGTTGTTTGATAGAGGGAACTGATAGCTCTTCTATGAATACGCCGGGTGGAACCTTTGCTCTGTCTGATCCAAGCTTGGCAAGGACATCTGCTGCAATGTTGGAATCGCGTAGGACGTGTAAAATTTTTAATCCTTGGAAGTGTTTTTCAAGTTTCCGTATTTCAGCACAATAAGCACCCATGTTTTCTTTGGTGCAGTCCCAATCTTTGTTGACTTGGTTGATGACCACTGCTGAATCGCCGTATACGAGTAGTCTTTTTATTCCGAGGGTAATTGCGACTCGTAGCCCGTGGATGAGGGCTTCATATTCTGCTTTGTTATTTGTAGCTTGCCATAATATCTGAAGGACGTACTTGAGTTGTTTTCCTTCTAGAGAAATGAGGAGAACGCCTGCACCGGCCCCGCCTAGTTTGAGTGATCCGTCAAAGTACATCTTCCAGTGGTTGAGGATTGTATCTGATAAGGGCTGTTGAATCTCTGTCCATTCGGCCACGAAATCGGTGAGGGCTTGAGATTTGATTGCTTTCCATGGGGTGAAATTGATGTCAAGAGCTCCAATTTCAACTGCCCATTTGGATATGCGGCCTGTGGCGTCTTTATTGTGTAGGATGTCTCCGAGTGGAAAATCTGTCACTACGGTAATCTTGTGGCTTTCGAAATAGTGGCGAAGTTTCTGTGAGGTAATGAGTAGGGCGTAGAGTAGTTTTTGTACATGTGGGTACCGGGTTTTGGATTCTGACAGTACTTCATTGATGTAGTATACTGGACGCTGCACTTTATACACATGCCCTTGTTCTTCTCTTTCTATGACTATTGCTGTGCTGATTAAGGTAGGAGTTGCCGCGATATATAGCATCATATCTTCATCTTTCTTTGGAGGTGTCAGGATAGGTGATGAAGTGAGGTATTATTTAAGTTTTTTGAAAGCTTTGTCGGCCTCCATTGTCCACTCGAACTTGTCTGTTTTCTTTAGTAGTTTAAAGAAAGGTAACCCTTTTTCGCCGAGTCTTGATATGAAACGGTTGAGGGCCGCCATGCATCCTGTTAGTTTCTGAACATCTTTGACACTCCTAGGTGGGCCCATTTCTGTTATAGCTCGAATTTGCTTGGTGCTGGCTTTGATTCCACGCTGACTGACCAAAAATCCGAGTAGTTGTCCTGAGGGAACTCCAAATACACATATATTTGGGTTCAATTTCCATCTCCATTTCTTCAAGTTTTCGAAGGTTTGCTTTAAATCTTCAATTAGAGTGTCCGGGTTCTTTGTTTTTACCACCACATCGTCCACGTATGCCTCCACATTTTCACCGATTTGATTCCCGAGGCAAGTCTGGATAGCTCTTTGGTACGTGGCACCAGCGTTCTTTAGTCCAAACGACATGGTCTTGTAGCAGTAGGCACCAAACGGGGTGATGAAAGATGTCTTGCTCTGGTCTTCTTCTTTTAGTGCGATCTGGTGATATCCTGAATAGCAATCGAGAAAAGATAATAACGTAGATCCTGCTATCGAGTCAACTATCTGGTCAATGTGTGGTAGCCCGAACAGATCTTTTGGGCAATGTTTGTTGAGATCTGTGTAATCGACGCACATACGCCACTCGTCCATGTTTTTCTTCTATACAAGAACCGGGTTTGCTAGCCAATCTGGATGTAGGATCTCCTTGATGAATCCGGCTGCCATTAGTTTTGTTATTTCCTTTTTAATTGCTGCCTTTTTGTTGGGTGAGAATCGTCGTAGCCGTTGTTTTATAGGTTTGGAGCTTTTGTTAACATCGATTCTGTGCTCAGCCAACTCCCTTGGGACTCCTGGCATGTCGGCTGGCTTCCAAGCGAAGATATCTTTGTTGTCCCGAAGAAAGTTGGTGAGCGCGAGTTCCTATTTTGCCGAGAGGTGAGCACTGATAGTTGTTGTCTTGGAGGTATCGCCTGTGCCTAAGTCGATTTGCTTGACGTCGGCTTCTTTTGGCGGTGCGATGATGCTGGGCTTTTTAGCCGGTATTTCTAATTCTTCTTGGCTTGTTTCTGCAGCGATTGCGGCTATTTCTTTTCTTCCATTGTCGGCTTGTGCTTTAGCTACGATCTGGATCGCCTGAACGTCGTAGTCAAAAGCGCGCTTTAAATTGCTTCGAAGGGAAAGGATACCGTTGGGTCCTGGCATCTTAAGTAGTAAGTACGGGTAATGTGGTATTGCCATGAATTTGGCTAGTGCTGGACGTCCGAGGATTGCATGATATGATGAATCGAAATCGGCGACTTCAAATTTGATAAATTCTGTTCGGTAGTTTGAAGGAGTTCCAAAGGTAACAGGTAAAGTAATTTGTCCGAGTGGCATGGCTGCTTTGCCGGGTACTATTCCGTAAAAAGGTGTGCTTGTTGACGTAATCATCCTGGCGAGTTGTAGCCCCATTTTCCTTAGAGTTTCTGAAAAGATGATGTTAAGCCCAGCTCCTCCATCGATTAGTACTTTGGTGACGGTCATACCAGCAATAGTCGGATCCAGAACCAATGGATAATGGCTTGTGTTTCCCACGCTAGTCCATTGGTCTTCTCTGGTGAATTGGATAGGATACTGTGACCAATTGAGGTATCTTGGTGTAGCCGGTTCTGCTGTCATGATGGTCCGCAGTGCTAATTTTTCTTGATGTTTGCTTCTGCAATCCGGAGCCCCTGAGAAAATCACTGCTACCGTTCCCCTAGGTTTTTGGAATCCTTTGTCCTCGTGGTTGTCTTCTTCTCTCTTCTGATTGTCCTCTTTAGTGTTTTCCTTACTATCTTTTCTTACGTATCGATCATTGAAAGTGTAGCAATTTCCGATAGTGTGCCTCCCACCAGGGTGCAATGGGCAACGTATGTTTTCAATGTCATCATATCTTCTTGGTTTGGGAAATTTCTTTGATTTGTCGGCCATTGCCACAGTATTGTCTGGTCTACGTTTTCTTTCTTGATGTCTGCTATTTCGTTGATTTTGCCTGTCCGGGTTGTCTTGGTTGCTTCTGTCCGGGAACCTCTCTCGTGTTTTTTCTTCTGCAGTAATCATCTTTTCTACTGTGTGTCTGAATTCTTCATTGTTTCTCAGATTTTCTTTGCAGAAGTCTTGAAATTGCCATCTGGCCATGATTCCGTGAGAAAAAGCTTCAATTACTTCTCGTTCGGTTATGTCATGCACTTGAGCTCGTAGTTCGCCGAATCGCCGATAATAGTTTCTGAGACTTTCACCTCCCTTTTGCTTGAGTCCTTTTAGTTCTGCATGAGTGATTGGGTGTGTAATGATTCCTGCAAAATTCTCATAAAAAGCTCTCTGCAAATCCTCCCAATTTCTGATAGATCCTGGATTTAGTTTATCGAACCATTGGAGGGGCATGGCCTCTAGTGCCATGGGGAAGAAAAGGGCTTTGATATCGTCGTCTCCTCCAGCTAGTTCGATCGATTGTGAATATATTCTGAGCCATTGCTTTGGTTCGGTCTTGCCATCATATTTGGAGTGATTAGATGGTTTGAATTTGTGAGGTAATCGCACCAATGCGAGCCTGTTCGCGAAACAGGGGAACCTGTCGTGAGCCTTGGTTTCTTTGAATTCAGATTCGGCGCCTTCCTCTGGCCAACTGTTGTTCTGATGGGAACAATTTTGCGAGGTTGTCTGGGTAGGAACCTTGCTCCTAGTCTTCCTTAGTTGTTCAAATCGGTGGCCTTGATTATGTTCCTTCCTACTTCCTCCGTCATGGCTTCCACTCGGCCCAAGTCTTTCGAAGACGGATTTCCTTTGATTTTGATCTTCTTGCCGGTGGGTTGTTGATCTGGCGGGTAGTCTTGATCGAGCTTTCTCTTCATGTGTTCTCGGGATTGTCGATCGGAGCAAGTCCTGGAGCTGTTCATACTTCTCACCAGGATGCGAAGTTGCTCCGAGTTCTTCTAATGCTTCTTGAATCTTATCGTAAGGCGTATTCACCGTGCGTCTCCCTTCGACTTCTCGTTGTGATTTTCTTCTGTTGTACTCATCCAATTCTGACTCGTATCTGGTCCAAGCTTCCCTGCGCTGCCTAGCACGGTGTTGGCGCCCTTGCTTCAACTTGTTTTTTCTTTCTCTAGCTTGTTTCTGACTATCTGTTTCTCCATCGTAGCCCTGGGAAAAGGGTGATATGTTGGATTCTGATTCATCTGATGATCTAACCTCGGGTGCTTCCGGGGGATTTAATGGTGACCGCGGTCGTCGAACCATGAACACTTCTCGCGCATGAGTCGTTCTGTTATTGGCGTTAGTTTTCATACTATCGGAGTCGCTGATAACTTTAGTGGATGCCTCGGTGTCGTAGATCGAGTCTCCTTCTTGGTAAGGTAAAATAGTTGTTGTTGTCGTGCCGACTAGTTGGGTTCCGCTACCTTCAGGAACGGAATCCGGCCAGTGGATGATATAGTCCCGCGATGTTATCGTTAGCACGAGGCCCTCCTGAGCTCCTATCAGTGGTATCCCGAATCTTGGATTGAAAAATCTTTCGACCTGTCCTTGATAGGATCTAGCCATGTTGTCGAGCCCAAATGGAGAAGAACTCGACTTCTTGAGAGAATTCTGAGGGTAATCCGAGTTGTTTTGGGTTGTGTTCTGGAATCTTGCCAAAAAAGAACTCGGTTTCTGGAAAACACTCTGATAAAACTTCGCTTTGGAACTTGAATTCGAATCGGATACGAGTGGCCGTGAAATCCGATTTGATTCGGATACTATGAGCTGCGCGAATCTTCTGGTGAGCTGATCCATTGTAGTCGTTGGAATAGGAACTTCTTTTAGATGATCTAAATCTTCGAGGAGATGGCTTTGAAGCTTGCCGTTGTTGTCTGCCTCGCAGATCCATGAGCCGAAGATGAAAGTTGATCCCGTCGGGAAAATCATGTTGTCGAGGTCCATCGAGCTCTCGGAAGCAAAGTCGCCGAAGTCCCCTACCTGGCGCGCCAGCTGTCGATGTTTCACCACCGATAGCCTGCCACGGGGGTACCCGGGGCAGTATGTTCGGGCTTCGGCGTATGCTGAACTCAATGGTTAACGCAAGAGACAGTCGATTTATCCTGGTTCAGGCCCTCGATCGTAGATCGAGTAATAACCTTACGTCCAGTCGGCGTTAGCCTTTGCGTTGGATTGATTGCAATGTGTTGTGTTGTACAATTGTTGTTGTGAACTCTCAGGAGCCCTGCCCTCCTTTATATAGTCAGGAGACCAGAGTCCTAGTCAGTTTATAATGAGATTTCCTAGTAGGATTACCTAATAGTTCTACTACTACGATTATATGGGAAGAATCCTAGTTGGACTAGATCTTTTTTCTACCCTGCGGGGTATCCTGTGGGTCCCGCATCGACACGCACCCACACTAATGATACCCACGGATACCCACATTCGCAAGTTAGATTATCACTAAAATAGATGAAATTATTTGTATGTTTAACACTAATAGGTGAAGCAACACACCTGCTCCATATGCACGCTCCACGCCCACAACCACAACTATCCGCGCCTGTGGGTAGAATTTCCATCCCTACCCGCTCCGTATCATTCTACTTATAGCCCGTGGGAATAAGGGTATGTTGGATTATTGAACTAATGATCTTTTTGGAATCTTGTAAAACAAAGGAATAGGAAAAATACAGGAATGGAGTTATATGCCACTTGCAATCTTACAGGAATTAGAAATGTTTATTAGAGTCTTTAATGAAGCATTTGGATACAATAATGGAGAAACACATGAATTTTAAAAGAGAGAGAGATAAACACAAAGGAAAGTTTCTTATTTGGTTTAGCACGAAGATCGAGTTGCACGAAGATCAAGAGTGTAGCTAGGTGGAGTTATGCACCTAAGACTCTACCTCTATCTAGATCAATGATACCCTCTAGGGTTTATCTAATGCCCATATGCTTTGGAAATGTATCATTCTTTTTTATGAAACACTGTATATACATGTAGTCATGCACACAAACACATATCTATGAATACATGCACATACACCATATTCTATGAGCACCTCCTAATGGTTGGGCCGGAAGATATCAGGATTTGTAGAGTCATGACAGGAGGATGCTTAGTTTGTCTCAAAACTCTAGCAAGCATGACCTATGAGACAAATTTCTATTGCGTAAAATTTCATATCCACACCTATACTCTGGGTAACATTTTGTGCCCGCACCTACACCCATGGGGTATGATACCCATGGATACCCACATTCGCAAGATAGATTATCACTAAAATAGATGAAATCATTTCTATTTTTAGCTCACTAAGGCCCTGTTTGGCAGGGCTTCTCCACCGGCTTCAGGAGCCGTTTGGAGCCGTTTTCTACCAAACGGGGTAAAGTAAAATAGATTCACTTGTGAAGCCCTTAAAAACATGCTCTCACAGTGATTTGGGGTGGGATGGAGCCAAAAAAAGTGGCTTCTCCCAGCTCCTCCTCCAGACCCCTAAAAACATGCTCTCACAGGGAAGCCATTTTGCCAAACGGTTTACCAAAACCGCTTCAGCTCCACCGGTGGAACTGTTCGTGGAGCTAAAGTAAAAAAAAATAACTTCACTAGTGAAATGAAGCCCTGCCAAAAGGCCTAACAGATGAAGCAACGTACCTGCCACATACGCACGTCCACGCCCACAACTGCCGAGCACAATAGCCGTGGGTATCCGCACCCGCAGGTAGAATTTCCATCCCTACCCGCCCAATCACTCTAGTTATAGCCCGGTGGGAATAAGGGTACGTTATTATTTAACTAATTAAGGATCTTTTTGGAATGCATGTAAATCTAAGGAATACAGGAATGGAGTTGTAGGCCACTTGCAATCTTACGTGAATTAGAAATGTTTAGATTTTTTAATGAAGCATTTGGGTACAATAATCGATAAACACATGAATTTGAGAAGAGAGGGATAAACACAAAGGGCATGAAGATCGAGTTGCATGCAGATAAATGTACTAAAATTGCAGATAGACAATATAACGAGGGATTTGTAATGGTTTGATCATGCTGCATGCTAGCTGCCTCGTATTTTACTCTGTATGCAATGCACACAGGTAGTTATTTACTAATAAATAATAATAAGCGCACGCACAAATGGCAGCGGAATAATAGTAAGTAATCAATCACGAGAGCGTGGGCATGGCGGCCGCCTCCTTGCTCAGTTGCTCTTGGCCTTGGTCTCCCGCGCGCTGGCCGAGGAACGGCGCGTCGGCGTTGGCGTCACTGCAGTAGAGGCAGGGGTGCTGCTGGAAGCCTGGAACCCCTGCTCGCCGAGCACCTCTCTGGCGCGGCGCACCACCTCCCGGTTGCTCATCGGCGCCGGGTGCGCCGCCAGCACGGCCTGCAGTGCGGCAGTGAACGCCCCGCACGCCGCCTTGCTGCCGTCCGCCTCCACGTCCGCCGACAGCTCGTCCTTCTGGCACCCGCTCAGCAGGATCCCGGCGTCGGCGTCGTCGGTGCGCGCGCCGCCGCTGCTGTTGCCGTGACGGTGGAAGTGGAACTTGGCGCTGGCGTCGGCGCCGAATAGCGCCACGAGGTGGTCGGCGACGTGGTGCGACGTGCTCAGGCCTGACGCGCCCGACAGGTGGCCGAGCACCCGGGCGTACGGGAGGAACCGGACAGCGTGGGCGTGGAGGTCGGGGTCAGCGGCGGCGGCGTCGGGGCCGATCTGCTCCTTCTCCTGGTCGATGAGGCCGCCGCTGTGGCACGAGTCGGACACCATGGTGAAGGTGGCGCCCCGCGGCACGCGGTCCACCAGCTCCCGGAAGTCCACGTCTGCCGTGCGGCACCGACGTCGCGCGCGCGATCGAGCGTGCATGCAAGCATGTCTGTGAGATGTCTGAAAGGACGACACGCCAGCCAAGCTTGCGTGCATGGAACTATGGGAGTGCTTGGATGTGCGTAGTCGCGTAGACGGACACAGACCTGTGATGAGGTTGAAGTCGCAGGGCACGATGGCCTCGTCGTCGCGGCCGCCATGGCGGCTAACGGGCGGGACGAGCGTGCCGTGCCCGCTGAAGTGGAAGAAGAGCATGTCCCCGGGCGCCGCGCGCGCCACCATGTCGGCCAGCGCTTGCCTGACTCCCGCGCCGGTCGGGAGCACGGCGCCGGCGCCGGGATCGTCGGTGAGCACGGTGACATCGCCCGGCGCGAAGCCGAAGCGGTCGAGGAGGACGGTGCGCGTGGCGTGGACGTCGTTGATGCAGCCCTGCAGCTCGTTCTCCGTGCCGGCGTAGTTGCACCCCACCAGGGTGGCCAGCATCTTCTTCTTCCCCGCCTCCATTGCTGTCTTCTACTTCTTCTAGCTCTAGCTCTACCGTACCCGCTATTGGCACTGTGTGCTTCAGTGAGACAGAGACATCGATCTCTGCGCGGGCCTCCATTATAAATAGGCTTGGTGATCACCAGTGCTCTAGCTCTACCGTACCTGTGTTGCTTGCCTTGTGGATGCAAGCTAGCTAAGGACACATTTGCCTTTGGACTTTGTAGTAAAGTAAGCAGCTGGAGTGGAGGTGGCTGGCTGCCATGCCAATGCCATATCCCAATCGAGAGCTGCTGCGTGATCGGCTTGCCTTTCATGCACTTGCAGACTTACAGTCAGATCAGATTCGATCAGATGGATGAACCATCACGCACAACTTCATCCCAACGAGGCAAAGACGTAGAGATGTAAAAGCTTAAGCACGGACGGTTAGGCGAGAAGGATTTCATAAAGAGGACGACTCGTCGTACCGAGAATGTACAGGATAACAGGGAGAATGGAAGATAACGAACATCGACCGTCCATTCATCCCAGCTGATCAGAGCCTGAGACGTACGTGAACAATGCAATTGGCTAGGTCGTCAACAATCGTCCTTTGAAGCCGGGGAGCTTGCTTGCAAGAAATGATCGTGTCCCAAAGATCACTGCCATATTGCTTTTTGAACTTCCATTCATGGCTACAGTGTGAAACTCCTTTTTGCAGGTAATAAGCATGATTTGATTCCTCATTTTTGTGAGGAAGAAGACGAAAATTATTTTTCATCATCTGAAAACTATTATATAATGTTTTCTTTTTGCGAATATATATGACCTTCCAGTCATGTAATTAGTGTAAGACTAAGTGCTTGTCTTGGTTGAGTTTGCTTCTTCGCCAGGCTAATCCATCTTTGTTCCTTGTAACGACGACTAATAAGGTCTTGTTTGGGAGGCCTGCCATGTTCCCACCGGCATTGACTTCTGCACTGTAGCATGCGTAAAAGTGGCAGGTGCAGCCCAAGTCGGTATACACTATACAAGCACCTAGGTTATTTTTGGTAAAAAAGGGAGAAAAATAGTTTCTGCTACTATACATGAATAAATACTGCTGTAAATATATGTGAAGCTAAAGCCAGCTGCAGGCATGCCAAAAGGAACCTAATTTAAAACAATCAATTCGCGACGCCCATTTCTCACGTAGCCAGGCTGCTAGCTGCTTAAGGCATCCTTCGGAATGTAGGATTCTCAAAACACACAAGAATAGGAAAAAAAAAAGGATCGCTATGATTTTTCTGTGACCGGCTATACATGCCAAAAAGGTTCGTCCTTGTAATTTGCGACGCCCATTTTATGTTTTTTTATGATTTTTTCAAAGATCGAACCGAAATAAACATGAAAGGAAAAAAGAGTCCAGTGATCGGTTTTGAGAGATGAGGGAGGAACTATTCCTGGTTTTAGAATTGGGGGAGAAAAAAACGAACTTTCGCGATAGTTGAGGGAGACAAAATAGACTTTTTTCGTTTATTTATTAGTGGAAAAAGTCTATTTTACCTCCCTCAACTATCGTAAAAGTTAGTTTTTCCTCCCTAAACAAGAAAACTGGACATAGCTCCTCCCCATCTTTTTAAACCGGACATATGACCACCCTACCTGTTTCTCTAGGTAGTTTTTCTCTTTTTCTTTTATATTTATTTTGGCTGAATCTTTAAAAAATCATAGTAAATTACATAAAAAATATAAAATAGAAAAAATCTAATTTTGTTGGACTCCGCATGAGTAGATCTACACAGTAAATATATGACATGGTATGCTTTAGTACAAATCTTTTGCTCTAGCTTTAGATCTATACTTTTTCAGTGATTAATTCATAGCTACAGTTTTTGTGGTTCTATTGTGGTGAAATTTTTATGGTGGACTAATCATTATATGTTTGAGATGAAGTAAAAGTTTCATGCCCATTGGGTCATGTATGATTGATTTATAGATTTATTTAGGTTTATGCTTATTAAATAGTTTTTAAATAGTTAAGGGTGTGTAAAAATATAAAATGTGTGCGTTCTCTATGTAATATTACTATTGTTATATCGTATGAACACTTAACATAATCATGTTGTCACAAAAAAAATTACATAGAGAACATACATTTTATATTTTTACACACTTTTAATTATTTTAAACTATTTAATAAACATAAACCTGAATAAGTCTATAACTCAGTCATGCATGATCCAATGAGCATGAAA
Source organism: Miscanthus floridulus (assembly GCF_019320115.1). Taxonomy (NCBI): domain Eukaryota; kingdom Viridiplantae; phylum Streptophyta; class Magnoliopsida; order Poales; family Poaceae; genus Miscanthus; species Miscanthus floridulus. The sequence continues at coordinate 83,676,150 of NC_089586.1, forward strand.
TTTTTACTATGTCTCAAGGGATGGCTAGCATGCATGTGGGCTAAAATTAGTTGAGCCCTTGACTAGTTGTTAACAAAATCTAATAGTTTATTGCTAGGAATGTATGCACCCATTAATCATGAATCCAAATAAGTACTTGCTAATAATTAAGTGGCTACTTTTAAGCAAGTTGATCAAAGACATGTGCTTAGAGCAACTTCAAGCGCCCCTTTATGTTTTTCTTAATTGATAGAAATAGAGATTTTAGTAAAAAAAAACAATAAACAACTTCTTTAATTAGATATCTTAATATAGTCATTCTCTATTTCGAATTTCTCGCTAGCTAAAGATGGAGAGCCAAGCTGATTCTCTAGAGTGCGCATAAAATATATAGAAAAACCGTTGGAGGGTGGGAAAATATAAAAAAGTATCTTTTATTCAAATGGCACTGTAAGTGAAGATTGTTTTTTATTATACGTTATTAAATAATAATACCGATTTTATATGGCTACAATTGTGCATCTGTTTGTGAAAATTACAATTAAGGATTGATATGTTGGAAGCTGTGGTCCAAACCGTTTTGCCATTACCGTAAGAGGAAAATCAGCCAAGGAGATTTACCTATATGGCCCTCCTGGTCTAGCCGTCCACGAACGGCACGGCACGGTAGCCATCAGCCCATCACACGCTCTTACTTTCATTAGCAGCCACGCTCTTACTTTTATTAGCAGCCACAGAGCCACTACACACATTTTACACATATCGACACATCCCGACGTTAAAGTCTCGGACCCGCGTTCGTTTTATCTCCGTTCCTCGTGTCATGAAAGCTACCTCTCCTCTCCTATCCTCACTCGTCGTCCACGAGGACTGACGACCCAATGCAAGTCAGTCTATCATCACACGGCCTTCTCCGGGCATCTTTGGTGGAGCTCCCGATGGCTCCGGCTCCGTCACTATACACGCACTGTGGTGGAGCCTAGCGAAGCCTCCAATCACGGGCTCCTCAGCTCCTGTCTGGTGAGCAGCTGAGCCGGAGCCCTTTTCCAGTGCCGAACAGTGATATACAGTGCAGCACAGGACGCGCGCAGCGGAGCCGGAGCTGCCTGAAGCCGAACCAAACACACTCTGGCCCGTTTGGCTGGGCTCTGATGGCTCCGGCTCTTGTCTGTCGGCCCCTGGGCGGCCGACACCCGGCTACTGTTCATCGGAGCCGTTTTTCTCTCTCCTCCTTTCCTTTCTCACTGACACCACCGGAGCCGGAGAAGCTCGTTTTTCTGGATCCACGGCTCCGGCTCCTGTAGGCACCTGTCGGCCCCTGGGCGGCCGACGCCCAGCTACAGTGTAGGAGCCGGAGCCCGCGGGAGCCCGGACAAACGGAGCCTCCTCGCATATATATCAGTGCGTCTAGCTCGACACTCTTCCCCTCTTCCTTGGTTCCAATCCCATGGCGTCTCCCGGCTCCGACGATGGTGTCGTCTCGGCCGCTGCCGTCGTCTGCTGCATGTGCGGTGACCATGGCCTGCCGCGCGAGCTGTTCCGGTGCAACCTCTGCCGCCTTCGTACACAGCACAGGTACGACCATCAATCAATAGTTCAATACTCCGATCGATGATGAGAAGCCGCGCGCTCTCGGCAAGATTTATTATTTGTTGGATGTTTGGAGGAGCCTTCCGCTGACAACGCATACGCATCCGTGATCAGATACTGCAGCGACCTGTACCCGAGGGTGGCGGGGCCGTACATGAGCTGCAACTGGTGCCTCAGGCAGGGCGGCGCCGCCGGAGGGGGCGACTCGCCGTCACAGGTTAAGGCGTCGGCGACGAAAGGGACCAAACGGAGGATCAACGGCGACGACCGCGATAGTGATGAGAGCGCCCGCTATGGATGCTCCAGGTCAGCGTTCTCGGCGGACCCTGGGAAGCCGATCAAGAAACCTAAGAAGGGCAAGGGCCGTGAAAGAGCAGTGCAGCAGCCGGAGCCGGTGGTGACGACGGTGTCTAAGAAAAGACAAAGGGAGGTGCAGCCTGGCAAGCCGCGGTTCAAGGTGAAGGTGCGGCGGTACAAGCTCCTCGCGGAGGTGATGTGCTAGTCTGTAGCAGTAGATACATGGCTATGCTGCCTATGAAATAAAGGCCAGCGACGAAGGCGATTAAGGTCATGTTTGAATTCCATGCAAAACTTTAGTCCTGCACTTTTAATTATTATTTTTTTGTTATGGGGATTTAAAAAGTGAGCAAATGATTAAAAATTAGACTAAAATCTTTTGCTCCTAAAGAGGCCCTAAACTGGGCTAAACTCCCTTGGGGCGGGCGCTGGACACCCCATACCCCTTGCCGCTCGCATGCATGACTGTGCATGGATAATTAAATGAGAGTAAATTAGTCATTGTAGATTAGGCCCATAGATCCACACAGCCCAGTAGGACTAAGCTTTAGGGGCTAAACTTTAGTTCTTGACTAGTGATCCAAACACCACCTAAGCCGTCGTAGTTATCTTAGTTACGTACCCACACAATGAATGGTGTTGATGCATAGACTGGGCAATAGTAATTTTTGTGTTCTAAGTAGCATTAAGGCCGGGTCTAGAAAAGTGGACCCTTGCTATTGCTCTACCCACAATGGATATAGTAAAAGCTAGCAATAAGTGGGCCAACTTGAACACCTCGGATGCGGTGCACGTTTGCCTCTAGCAACATATATGTCCAGTTCCTCCTCTTAGATCTCACAATGCTAGGACGCCAAGTGTTGAATCTCATTGTGACCATGATCGAGAAAAGATCATGGTGGCAAGATGTACCTACCACTGCGTCGACCAACTGTTGCTCCTAGACCAGGCGTCGATAGGGGTGCTGAACTTCTGCTCCCCCTAAAAGTGTGCATAAAAGTGATGTTCGATGTTCACCGGAGGTGGAGCACCAAAGTTTAGATCATGTAACGGCTATTTCCTGACACACGTCTCAGTGACTATGGGGACTTCGATATGATAAACTCTGATGACACCATCAGAGCTCTCTAATGGCCTCTCATCCTACACATTAAGTGGCTAACGACTAGTTTCCTGGGTGGGCATATAAAGAGTGTGTGGCTAGTTCTATTAGAACTCTTGGACTACCTTGCTAACAATCACATAAATTAGAGCTCAAGAAACCTCTCCACTCACATGTGCTTTCTAGAGATTGCATTCTTGGTGATATTGAAGTGATCTACTACATTTTGTTAGAGAGATAGCATCTAGTGGCACTAGTGATTGTTCCAGCTGTGGGTTTTCTTGATACTCTTGGTGGTTTTCGCCACCAAGATGACTTGGAGCAGCAGTGACTCTGTGATGCACTCAAATTGAAGATTGTCAAGTGCTCTTGAGGTGATTGTGATGGGCTATTAGGCTCATGCTCGTCGAAGAGGTGAAGAACCACTCTAGTGGCTACGAGGCTTGGATAAGCACCTTGTGATCAAGCTGGCTCAAGACAAGCGCTCACGTCGTAGACAACCATGAGGAGTTGTTGAGCTTGTAGAGGAACGATGATCTTTGGGCTTGCCTCATCATGGACGTAGGTGACCGGCAAGTCATCGAACCACATGGATATTTATTGTATCATCCCTCTTGTGTGGTATTGAGTTCCCTACACTTGTGCTTTTACTTGATTTGATCAATTCATAGAGTAGAGATATTAGGCTTGTCATCCTAGGGTGCAAAACTATCTAGTTTATCAATTATAGTGACTTAGTGAAAGGCCCTAGTTTGGTTTTGCTAATTGAGTGACAACCTAGGTGGACTAATATGTATTTGATATGAGATACATAGGGATTACTACATAGGTACACTATGAGAAACACTTAGAGCCATGGTGGAGAGGTGGCTTGGTGATGTTGCAAGTGCTCAAGTAGTGCTATGGAGGAGCTAATTGAATATGAGACATGACATGATGTCATGTGGGTAGGTAGAGAAGATCGAGAGACATGGCATGGCTGCAATGGATCAGGTTGCAAGTGTGAAGGGCAAGCTAGATGCTTAGGAGCGCTGGACCGTTGAGGCCGTGAAGCTCTAGTAGAGAGCTTGGCGATGATGGACCAAGGCAACAGTGAAGTGCAAGTGAAGTTTCAATCGATGAACCAACAAGGCCACATGTTGATATGAAGTAAATCATATCATCTACGAGAGATTAAGAGGCTTTATGGAGGATGATGGAGGTTGGATGCTTGTGTGGCATCCCTGGCGAAGATGAAAAGGAATGCGCAAGCCAAAGATATATTTGTAGGGCATTTCATTTCACTGGTCAATGGTTGAGTAGAGAAGTGCTTGATCGGGTTTAGGATACTATCAAGAGGGTTTTTCTTGTGAGCTAAATGGTTATCAAGTGCCACTAGGTGAGGTCTAATTCGTGTTGCATTTAGATCGAGTGGCGTGGTGAGAAGCAAGTGAAAATCCTTTGAAAAATGTTTGTGAAAGGCTAGCTCGCATGCAAGTTGGTGGAATGTTTGAGGAGTTAGCACATTTGCAAAAAGGTTTGGAATGGAGCTCATTGTGCTGCCTATTGTAGCACCGAACATGTCCTGTTTGTTCACCGAACATGACCACTGGATAGGTGTTGTAGTGTCGAGTAGTTTCTGAGGCACGTAGCTTGGCGTCCAATGTGCACCAGACATAGGAAACTGACGTGTCCGGTGCAAGTTTGACAGCGCGTAGGAAACATTTTGTGGGCACTAGACCTGTCTTGTGTGCCACCAGACATGTGCACCAGACCATTCTACCAGAGAAGGTGTTTTAGGTGCGTTTTGGGCTATTGTATGCACCGGATCTGTCCTCTGTGCATCGAACATGTGTCTGTGTAACGACTATTTTTGTAGTCGAGGCTAAACCGATTAGTTTAATTCCACATTTGTTTTAGTTAGTCGGCACGATTAAGTTTTAGAAATGACTCACCCCCTCTAGTCGGCTCCTTATTCATGACACTTCGCCTAGTTCCTTTGCTTCATACTAGAATTGTATAAGTGTTGATCGTGGGCTTGCTTTATGATACAAATAGGGAGTGGTTATTAGGACCTCCTTTTAGTCTAACAAGTTTGTCTAGTGTTGTGTCTTATACAAAAATTTTATCTAGGCTATTCATCTCCCTCTAGCCATCCAAAGATCCCTTTCATACACCTAGTGTAGGCATGTAGGCTCCTCTCTCCTGCACCCTCATTCTCTCTCAACCTCTCCTCACAGGTGTGGTTGTGGCTTAGCTGCCGAGAACCACGAGCGCATCGGCAGGGATGCTCACAGATGCGCTAGTGAGTGGCTCAATGAATTAAACGAGGAGGCACGTGGAGGATCCCCTAGGATCAGCCATGGGCTCATGGCCAACAGGCTTGGAGCGGGTCTAGGCATTGGGCTCATGGTTGGTATTTCTTATGCTCAAGTAGAGTGCTCCGTAAGTGCACAGAATATACCATTATAACACTTTACCAATGAGCATTCCAATATATCATTATTATTTTATCTTAAGGGAAAATGGTAGCCAAGAATGATAATAAATGAGAGATCTTATATATTACCACAACTTAGTATCAAGTAGTGTAGGGGGTAAATCAAATATGATAGGAAGGATTATGAAACAAGCTAAGATCTAGCTCAAGATAATTAGTAAGGTCTCGCTAGGTGGGAGGACAACGAGAGAGTAAAGGATTCCTATGATTCAAACTCGATTTCTATGATTCTATCTTAATCACAATTGCAATAAAGAGATTGAGTCCACACAATAGGTATACTAGACGATAGACGAGACAATAGGAGATATAACCCCTATCAAACCTTTTTTTGGAGGCCTTACCTTTTCAGAACTTTGTGTCAAACACATGGTGGAATACAAAGACTAGACATAGTTGTCACCACCTGCTAGCTACCACTATCTATCCGTGCAACAAATGGTAGCCAAAGGCAAGATCGAGTATAAGCACCACACTTACACCTTTTCTCACTGCTCTAATTATGCGCATACAGGTCAATTAGAGCACCTAGTGAAAGGCGATGATCGCATACTAGTATGGGTCCTGGATCATCAATCTAATATGCAACACCTATATGCTAAAAATATACCACAACAATAATATAACTAGTATAATGTTGCACAAAGTAAGACCAAGTAAAGTAGAGAAAGAATAATATTAATAATAAAGTAAAAGCCTATATTTATAATAATAAATTCACAAAATTTCAGCTCATTTTTGTCTCTGTCTTGTCTACTCTCTCACATCTGGTCCACTCGCGGCCCACTGTAGCTTCACCTCACGTAGTCACGTGTTTCACGTCGCTCTGATAAAAAAAAGGAAAAACCTTCGTCTCCCCACTGCGGCATCATTTCCATCTCCCCCGCGCAGTTGCTCCTCCTGTCTACCCCAGCCCGCAGCACAGCTGCTCCTCCCGTCCACGTGCGGTGCCGTTGCTCCTCCCGTACGCGCGCTAGACCCGCGCCACCTCCGCCCTGGAGCCGCTCTCCTCGTGCACGTTCTCGCCGCCACAGCATAAGGCTTGCGTGCGCCGCTGCAACCCCGTGCACGCGACGCCGCTGCGTGAGGAGGCCGCCACCGCTGCGCGCTGTCTTCCTGGGCACCGGCCAGGAGCCCTCGACGCAGCCGCGCGCAGCTGTGGCGCACGCGCTGGTGAGTGGTGACAGGCCCCGTGCCTGTATGTCCAGCGCAAAATGGAAGAACTGTCTCTGATCCAAAATTGTTGTTGTTGTTCATGAGATCCAGACGGAGGTGCCAATCTGCTACTTGCGCTGCTGTTTCACGCAGATCAATAGATTTCTTTTTGTACCGATCCCTCCTCTCGATCCTGGTCCGAGCCAAACTCCACCACCTCCCTCTCGATCCTGGTCCCAAGCGGACAGACAGACTCCAGTGACTCCCCCCGGCCAAACATGCATAGATAAGACAAGTAATACTAATGGATCAATACCTCATTAATATAAGAGTAAAATGCACGCAGATCTTTAAACTTTTCGTGCATTCCCATCAGAGAAAGTCCCTAACCTACTACTCCTACGTACAAACAGTCTAAAACATGCCACATCCATCCGACGTGGCCGTGCCATGGTGGCAATTGGACGTTGTGTCCATGCCAACTTCTCAAAAAGACCCTTGTCGCCTTTCTCTTTCTCACTATTTTGGTGGGAACATATCAGGATGATGGATCAGTACGACGACTCCGACGAGTGAGCCGGCGCGGGTCGTCGCTGTGCCGCTCCATGCGCTTCTTCACGCTGCAGCCCTCCTCCGTGCACCAGTAGTAGTTCCTGCACGCACGGCGCAGCAGCGATCAGCACGTCATGCATGAATGAGCGTGACCATGGAACCCAATCAGTGACGAGCTCGCCGTGTCAAGCTCGCCAATTTATACTAGCGCCCGAGCGGCGCTAGCACATCGTCGTCTGTGGACTGCTGCTAGCTAGAGCTGATGATGAGGCTGAGGAAATGAACTCGTCAAAAGTCTGTGGAGCGAACAAGCGAGGTACGCGCGTCGAGCGGTTGCGCCTCCTCAAGGACGACTCCTCCAGGCAGCAGACCGCCAGCACCACGCTTCGGCCGTCGCCGAGCCGGCGCTCGCCGCAGCACCCACGGTCCAGGAAAGCACTGGTAAGCACAGAGCACTGCCCTTCCTCAAATGATAAAAGCACTTGTGAGCACTGAGGGCGGGCGCGTGGCGCAGCAACTGCTACCACTACTCGAGCTGTGCCCGAAGGTCTCGCCGATGTCGTCGGCGCCAAAGGACGCGAGCAGCGAGTGTGGTGCTCGCGGGCGCGCGCAACGGTCTCGTCGGTCCCCGGCAGCGAGTGCGGGTCCTCGAGCACCGTCGGGGTCCCGCACCGTGGCAGCGCGCAGCTTGCCGAGGTAGCGAGCGTCTGCGGCAACGTCCCGTCCACCGCCGACCACCTCCCCAAGCTCACCGTGGTAAGCGATTGACTTCCGGCGATCAACATGCATGTTCCGCTTCGTGACTTTCGTCCATGCCAGCTAGACATTGGGTTGTAATGGTTTCGTGCATATGCATGCAGCTGCGGATGGTGATCAACGAGACGCTCCGGCTGTGCATATGCTGCTGCCGCGGATGGCGTTTGAGGACATCACGCTCGGCTCCGGCGCCAATGAGCTGCGTGTGCCCATGGCCGCGTCGTTGTGGATCCTGGATCCCCGTGCTGGCCATCCACCACGACGAGGCCGTGGGGGAGCGGACGCGCACGACGACACGAGTTCAGGCCGGACCGGTTCGCGCCCAGGCGCGCGCGGCCATGGGCGGGGTGGTTCCTACCATTTGCATCAGCTCTCGCAACTGCATCGGGCAGGCTTACGCCATGGTTGAGACCAAGGTCGTGCTGGCCATGCTGCTCGCGAGCTTCCGCTTCGGCATCTCCGACACGTACGCCATCGTAGGAAATATAGGCGGGAGTTTGGGAGTGAGAGAGAGAGAAAAGAGGCGGGTGTTTTTTGAAAACTTGGCACGAGCACAGCATGTAGCTTCCACGGTGGCAAGGCCACGTCAGATGCGGGTGCTGGACTGCAATAGATTAGGGATCTAGATGGTCGCTATTTTAGTTCGAGGACCTAAATACAAGTGTCCTAAAAATTTAAAGACCCATCGTGCATTTTACTCTTAATATAATACATGATGTGTGCTGTGTGCAGATTGATGTTCCGGACTTGAAAGATGCACATGAGGTACGAGTAGTACAGAACAGGGAGCAGTCTCTAACCACCCAGGTGGACGATATCGAGCTGTGCAAAGATGGCCTTCGACATTTTCGATGGTGCTTTTGATGTTCTCGTTCAACATCGTGATGACAATATGCACCCTCAATACGGCCGAATGAGACACAAGCCATCTCAGTGTCCTTGCCGGAGGCTGCCTAAACCTGGGTGAGCTAGGCGAATGGAGGCCTCGATGGAGACGTGGCGGTCGACGAAACCTAGGGCAGTGACCATGCTGTTCATGTTCTCTGATCCTCGTACCACTGCAAGCCTGCAAGGTATCCTGCAGAGCGCTCGCTTGCCACGATAGCGCCCCCATCCCCTTGGGTATCCCCGACCTCGTGTGCTCCATCATTCCGTCCCCTCGCTTCGACGAGTTGGCAGACGGGCCGGGGTGCTCGTCCTCCTGAGACGTTTTTGCGAGGAGGGCGGCCATGGAGGCGCTTCTGGATTACTCAAGGTGGTGACGTGGTGTACTGGCGTAGCCACGGAAGGAGGAGACAACGGAAGCGTGAGCGCTCTGTGAGATTCGTGCAAGTCATGGCCGTTTGTAGACTGGATCGCTGGATCTCATTTTTGAGTTTTGGACTGTGGGGTCCGTCCGAGCTAGGGACAGAAAAAGGGTCTTAGACGTGGTCATGTTCGAAAAAATAAAGATAAGATCAGGGTGGCTAGGACATGGCCTAGAGAAACTGGCTTCCTTGTGCTAATACGTGCTGAATAGAACATATACTCGAACAAAAATAAAAAGGCGAACGGTGGTTTGGGTTAGTTGGGCTTAGGAAAAAAAAGAGAGAATTATTTCTTTGGTCCTAAAAAAGTGCTGCTTAGTTTCTTGGTCTTTTTTTTTCTTGAACTTGCTTATTTGGTCCTAAAGCTAATTTTCTTTACTTTCTTGGCCCTTCCGTTAACGGTGTTAAGCTGTACGCGAAATGACTCTTTTACCGCTGGCACTGAAGGCTACAGTTCATATGTCTTTCAGACTGCCTCTATAAATAATTTCCCAAAATAAGGTACAATATTTTTTGCAAGCATGGAATCATTTTTTTTATTTTTTCAATAATTATTTTTTAAGCTAAGGGTAAAAGAGTCATTTCGCGTATAACTTAACATCGTTAGTCCATCAAACTAATGAAAGTGCCAAGAAACTAAGCGGCATTTTTTATAGGGCCAATGAAATAATTTTCTCGAAAAAAAGAGGAGACTATTTGGCTCATGCAGCACTAGATTAGGATGTCTCGCTACGGGACAATAGAACAACAGGGTACAAGGGCAGATTTTTTTAGATAAATTTCATAGAAATCCTTATAATAATGTTTTTTATCTAAAGTACATAGTGTTATATGCCTCAAGTATATAGCGTTTTCATAGTTTTTCACTCTATTCCGTGTTATACGAGAGTTAGAGCAGCATATGTAAATACAGTATATATGGAGTATGCTCCCAAGAAGAATATAGATCACTACTACACGGAGTTTAATGGAGGCGGACAAAATAGATTAACAGAGGCAGGCATTGTAACCGCCTCCAATCAAAGGCCTCTGTTAATCGAGAACAACAGAGGATGTTGCTTTGCCTACCTCGGATAATAGATTAACCGAGGCGGGCGCCTTAGAACGTCTTTCTCGGTTAATCGATTAAAAAACAAAAAACCCACGACCCTGCCAGCTAGCCTGTTCCTGAACTCGCCAACGAGCTCGTTCCCAGCCCATGAGATGGATCCACCGGGACGAGGTGGCGCCCCGCGCCGCCGTGATGGGGAAGGGGCGTGGATCTGCAGCCATCAGGGTCAAGAAGGGGAGCAGATCCACCAGGAGAAGGTGCCGCTCCACGCCGCCAACCCGCTCGCGCGTCGCCGTGATGGGAAAAGGGCTTGGATCTGTAGCCATCGGGGTCGAGAAGGTCACATTGACTGTCGACGAAATCTAGTCGGTAGTCTACCGAGGGGTATACCCATGGTAGTAGATGATCGGTGGGGTGCGCGTGATCAGGAACCGGATGGTAACAGAGACACACGACACAAGATTTATACATGTTCATGCTGTCAATGTGACGTAAAACCCTACGTCCTGTGCTCTGTTATTTTGTATTGATTGTATATCAGATTCGATATATCTTGTCTAGGGGACCCCTGCTCCTCCTTATATACTCTGGAGGGATAGTGTTAAAAGGAAAATATCCTATTTGGTATTACAATATCTTTTTGTAGCCTTGCGGTGCACGCCGATCAGTGTCGTACGCCGCACGCCTTGATCTTATGAGCTGGGCCACCTCGGATGGTGCGGCCCATGTCTTTGTCCTATGGATACCAAGGGTCATATCCCCCATAGCTAGTCTCCGAGCGCCTTGTATCCGCTTGGCGATGCCATCTTGATCAAGTTCGAGTAGTTTAACATGAAGCCGATCAGTTTTGCTGATGACCTAGACGGTGAAAATCGAAGCCAACCTATTAAACTGGTGACCTGGGCGGTGAAAGTCGAAGCCGACCAGTTTAACTGGTGACCTGGGCGGTGAAAGTCGAAGCCGACCAGTTAAACCGGTGACCTGAGTGGTGAAAGTCGTAGCCGACGAGTGTAATCGGTGACTTGAGCGGTGAAAGTAGGAGCCGACCAGTTTAACAGGTTAATCGATCTCAGACTTAGCCAAGTAAGGCTTGTCGGAAGGATATAAGGGCCTAAAGATTAAATTGAAAAATTCTCCAAGTGAAGTGTAGCCACTTTAGACTCTATTTGCGAGGAATCATCCATGACTTAGTCAATAAGGAGGGTAAATCAAGAAAAGAGCACTACATTCATTGCCTGGTGAAATGTAGCCACTTAGTCCCCGAGCCTATTGGAAGATGAAGAAATAAATCTTGTAGCAGGGTCAAAGAAAATAAGCCTGAAAGCTTGCCAATGTCATCTGTCATGTGCGTATCAAGACCCCTGACATGCTACCCAAGATCAGCACCCTGATTCGAACAGCATAGAGCAAGTTGATAGCACACCGATGAGACGTAGCAAGATCCGACCGCCAAGGGAGTCCCCAACTTAGCTGGTGACTCTTGCACGAAGAATCCAAATGCCAAGGAGTCCCTAGCTTAGCTGGCGATGCTTGCACGAAGAATCCAAACGTCGAGGAGTCCCTAGCTTAGCTGGCGAGCCCCCAGCGTGGCTGATGATGAAGCGACGGACAATCTAAACGCCGTGGAGTCCCCAGCTTAGCTGGTGAGCCCCCAGCGTAGCTGACAATGAAGCAATGGACAATCCGACTAGTTGGTTGGCGAAGAATTGAGCACCGAGCAGCCCAACCACTGGTCGGCGGCGAAGTGAGCGCCGAGTAGAAGTGAACGCCGAATAGTCCGACCAACTGGTCGGCAACAAAGTCCATAAACCTAGCGGTCCGGCCAGTTGATCGGCGAAGAAGTCCAAAGGCCAGGTGGTATGACCACCCGAACGACGATCCTGCAATAAATATATAGAATGAGTAGTACATGATGTAAAAATAAATATATGAACTCAGCGATGAAGGCAGCAGAGCGGAATAGATAGACATTATATTTGTATGAAATGTTCATATTTTAATTATGAGTAACTTCCTGCCAGTTGGTTCTGTATCGCATCACCAGCCCCGACTAGCCCATACTCCATAGCGTAGAGTGCTTAGCACTCGTTTACGTGTGCGTCACCGAGGAGCCACTGTCGACCACCCATAATGCAGAGGGCTGGCGCTGGTGCACGTGTAGGAGTGAGATCGAGAACAGGGCTGTTTCTGGTAACGCAAGTGAGAACATGGCTGGTCGGCGAGTTGATGAAGAACATCTTAAATATATTGTAAACATTAAGTTTTCTTTTGGAGATGTATTTATATTTAATATAAACTGCCCCGAGCCGTTAGTTTGTTGGTTGAGCCTCCAGCCCCGGCTAGCCCATAAACCGTAACGCGGAGCACTGGAGCTCGTGTACGTGTAGAAAGACAAGCATCACCAAGGAGCCGCTGCCGACCACCTATAACATAGAGGGCAGGAGCTCATGCACGTGTAGGGAGAAGCCAGAGACAGGGCCATCTCTGGGAGCACAAGCGTAAACGTGGCTGTTCGGGGAGCGATTGAGGCGAAAGCGTATGCCATCTTTAAGATGGTATACATGGAGAAAAGTCATTTGGAGAATAATCATGTAGAGAATAGTATGATGAAACATGATGGCAAAAACTTTATTAAATATTCATATATAAAAAGGTACTTATCTTTAGACATAACGTCTGGTTGGCAGCGATGAAATTGCTCAGCCCTCGAGCTTTCTGGCCTGTCGTCATGGCGGCGGTCATGGTCGCTATAACACCGTTCTTCGTGGCGATCATTACGACACGGCAGGGATCGGAATGAGTAGTCCGGTTGGCTCGCTTAGCGGCTCGCTTGATGGCTCGGACGGTTTGTTTGACAGCTCGGACGGGTACGCGGAGTAGTAGGCGAATGGACGTAATCGGAGACTGACGGAGTCAATCCGCATGGGGAGGCGAAGTCCTTGAGCATGTCCGACCGAGGCGAGGGCGCAGTCCAAGATCTTCCTTGCATGCCTGAGATATGTGAGGTTGCCTGCATGGTGGTGTAGATCAAGATGCATATGTGCTTGTATATCTCTTCAACTACTCCAATTAGCTTGTATGGCCAACCAGCATCTTTGGTGGAAACACTGCTCCACATCGCGTTATCGCTGGCCGCCTTTCCTGATTACTGGTTGTCGTGATCCACGGAAATGATCTTGCGTATCCGATCATAAATCACCAGCAACAACAAGATGTGATTAGGTTTCTCCCAACCAAAATCATGCAGACATACGGATATATCTGGAAGTATAATAACAATATTTAATTAGGAAGCGACTTGACTTAACTTTCTTGGATTGCTTGACTCTGATCTTGTTATCGTGTGTTGCGTCTGTTGGAGGCGCATGGCAAGGCGTCGGGCTCTAGCATGTGCGACCATTCACCGAGAAAAGTGATCCACTGCGTGCCAGCGTTGAGTTGCTACCGAATGCTGAGTTGTCGATGACATTGGTTGAAGAAAAGATTCCCATCTGGTTTGCCACAGAATCAGCATGCACATCCCCTACCTGGCGTGCCACTGTCGATGAAATCTAGTCGGCAGTCTATCGAGGGGTATACCCATGGTAGTAGATGATCGGTGGGGGTGCGCCTGATCAGGAACCGGATGGTAATAGAGACACAAGACACAAGATTTATACAGGTTCAGGCCATCAATGTGACGTAAAACCCTATGTCATGTGTTCTGTTATTTTGTATTGATTGTGTATCAGATTCGATATTTCTCGTCTAGGGGACCCCTACTCCTCCTTATATACTCTGGAGGGGTAGGGTTACAAGAAAAATATCCTATTTGGTATTATAATATCTTTTTGTAGCCTTGCGGTGCACGCCGACTAGTGCCATGCAATGCACGCCTTGATCTTATGGGTTGGGCCATATCTGATGGTGCGGCCCATGTCTTGTCCTATGGATACCGGGGGTCATATACCCCATTGTGCCCCACGCTGTTGGCCCGCCTATCGGGGAGGAGCTACCTTCCTGCGCCGCCACCGGTCGAATCTGGCCTCCCTTCGCCACCACCGGCCGGATCTGGCCTCCTTGCACCGCCACCGGCTGGATCTGGCCTCCTTACGTTACCACCGGTTAGATCTAGCCTCCTTGTGCTGCCACTGGCCGCCAGGGGGAGATGGGTGCCATTGGGCTGTGAGGGAGAGGGAGAGGGGCTCAAGAGGGAGAGGTGTGCCACCTTGCTCGGGAGGGAGATAGGTGTCGTCGGGATCTATGGGAGAGGGCGTGGGAGGGAGAGGGGGCTCCGTCTGGCTCAGAGGGAGTGGGGTACGGGGGGAGAGGGAGCGCCGTCCGGCTCAAAGGGAGAGGGGCTCGGGAGGAGAGAAATGAACTGAATAAAAGAGGGAAACCCTAACTCTGACTTATATATGAGCCTGGTAGATATGGGCTTTGTGATCTGGGCCAATACTAATGGAGGTGGGCCTTATAGTTGCCCACCTCTGAAAATGGATTTATGGAGGCAGTTTTGTTAACACGACCGCCTCTAGAAATAGAGGATATTTGGAGGTGGTTGTCTTAAGGCGCCCGCCTGCTTAAATTGATTTTTGGAGGCGGTTTTCGTAAATCAATTTTATGGGGCGTGCAAACGTGGTTGCCTCGGTAAATAAAAATGACCGCCTCCATTAATAGCCTAGAATTTTAGGAACCGGGTGGATTTTGTGCCCGTCTCCATTAATGTTTGTGCATGGCCTTCTAAAATCATTTATGTAGTAGTGGATATGAAGCATTTTTACGGTCTATCACTCTTCCTTGTCCGTATGAGTTAGATCAATGTGTCTAGAAGCGGTGCAAAATCCAATTACAAGACGAATTGAGATGTCACTGGATAAATTATCAAGCCTTACATGGACATATGAGTCAGAGCTGCACATCTGACAAACACGATACATAATTTGATTTTAAGATAAATTTGAGCACATAACACAACTATTAAGTAAATCTGCGCAATTTTTCAAGGTGTTTAACAAGTTGTACGTCCCGTTGCAATGCATGGGCATTTTTTGCTAGTTAAAGTTAAGCGCACAATTATTATCACTACAAATTAAAACCATAGGATGGTACAAGCTATTGAAACATGCAGGAACACATGGTTATTATTATCCATCATCCTATCTCACAGCATTGATCATATCCGTGAATCGTGTGCTTACTATGATTACTGTGGGTGCAGCAATGACGTGAGCTATTGGCGGTGTCGCGCATGGGAAAATTGCTGGACTCGCACTCATTGGCGTTGCTGGTCACCACCACTCCTCCAGACAGAAGTCTAAAGATGAATAGAAGCGTCACACCTGCGGTGAAGCACTCCATCTCTGTCTCGCTAGTCGGCACAATTGTTGGGTGTGTGCGGCAAGAAGAGAAGATAGGGACATGAGGGTGATGTAGTGGACTACCTAGGGGGAGGCATCTCTATCCACTCCTCTTTATTCGCCCTACAGCAGGCAAGCCTGTTCCCAAGGTAAGTGGGCCATATGAGTGGGCTGGGATATTGGTGCGTATGAGTGGGCTGAGACATTGAAAGTGCATTTGCCCTCTATGTGGGTTTTGGTATATTGATGACATCTAAATTAGGGACTAATGTGATCTTAATGAGATATGTCACAGCAATTAGTCCCATGAAAGATTTAAAGAGTTGATAAAGATGAAATGGTGTCCCTCAATTCTTAAAGTTGAAAAAGATGTCAAATTCAAAGCGGATCTTCAAGTTTACATTTAATGCTTTTGAGTTTAGGTATGCCCGTACTATAAAGAGGGATGCAAACTCAATTGGTCTGAGGAAGATAGAGTGCTCAAGTATAAAATTAAAATCAAAGAGAGACACTCTAGCACTTCACGAGCACGTAAAATAGTTTTTGGTGACTTTTGGTGTCGGAAGTCCTGACGTACTCCCGACCGTCAGAAGTCACGTCTCACACCAGAAGTCCTGATGCCCAGTCACTTAGCCCGTGCAGTGACTGCGGCCATCAGAAGTCCCGACATGAGTCGTAACTCCCAACAATCGGAAGTCCCGACCCAAGTTAGGAGTCCCAACACCTAGACTTAGATGGCTGGCTGACTGCGTTCGTCGGAAGTCCTGATGTACGTCAGGAGTCTCGGCCGTCGAAAGTCCTAACTCTAGTTAGGAGTCCCGACACCTAGCCACCTAGTTGCCCTACGACCGTGCATGTCAGAAGTCCTGACATACGTCGGAAGTCTCGACAGTCGGAAGTCCCAACGTACGCTGAGAGTTCTGACATTGATGTGTTCGTAATGACTTGACCTTGCATGAATAGTGTTTTCTTTATAGGTTGGAAGTCTCAAGATCTGCGTTGGAACTTCCGACATAGATCTGAATGGTTGGATTTCTACCTTGAGTATAAATAGCTCTCTTATTGAAATACATTATCTAGTGCTCGGGGCAAGTAGTGGGGATGGGCTCCTGGATCTCGGTCCACTCAGCGATGAAGTCAGCCAGCGCCTGTGACTTAATGGTAGGTCTGCTTCTGAATTCTATGGAGTAAGTGCCGAGCTCGACTGCCCACTTGATGATGCGTCCATTGGCAATTTTGTTACGGAGAATGTCCCCTCGAGGGAACTCGGTGACCACGGCGATCTTGTAGTACTCAAAGTAATGGTGGAGCTTGCGTGACGTGACTAGGATGGCGTATAACAGCTTCTGGACCTGAGGATAATGAGTTTTGGACTCATTAAGAACCTCACTAATGAAGTAGACCGAACGTTGCACCTTATAGGTGTGCCCGGCTTCCTCGCACTCAACAATGATAGCTATGATAACGATGTAGATCAATAGGGTTTCATTGGGTCAAGGCAATGTCATGATCGGAGGCTTCGTTAGGAACAACTTGAGCTGCTCGAAGGCTGTATTAGCCTCCTTCGACCAGGAGAATTGCTCAGAGGCCTTGAGTAGTTTGAAGAATGGTAGTCCCTTTTCGTCGAGGTGTGATATGAAGCGGATGAGAGTAGCCATGCACCCTGTGAGCTTCTGTATATCCTTTACATAGGTTAGCCATTTCATATTGGTAATGGCGGAGACCTTGTCGGGGTTGTGTTCTATACCGCGGGCGCTGACGATGTAGCCTAGGAGTATGCCAGATGGAACTCTAAAGATGCACTTTGAAGGGTTCAACTTCCATCTGTATCTTTTCAGGTTGGCGAACATTTCTTTGAGGCCGGCGATGAGATTGTCGGTGGTTTTGGACTTGGCGACCACATTGTCGATGTAAGCTTCGACGTTGTGGCCTATCTATTGGTCAAGGCACATCTAGATGGCCCTTTGGTAGGTCGCCCTGGCATTCTTGAGTCTGAAAGGCATGGTGGTATAGCAATACGCACCGAAGGCGTGATGGATGACATTTTGATCTAGTTGTCCTCTTTGAGGGATATCTGGTGATAGCCGGAGTAACAGTCAAGGAAGGAGAGGAGTTCGCAGCTGGTGGTGGAGTCTTCAACCTCGTCTATCTGAGGTAGACTGAAGGGGTCTTTAGGGTAGTGTTTGTTGAGATCAGTGTAATCAACGCATATTTTCCATTCTTTATTCTTTTTTTGAACAAGAACTGGATTTGCTAACCACTCGGGATGATACACTTCTTTAATAAATTCGGTAGCTAGGAGCCATTTTTATTTCTACCCTAATAGCCTCCTTCTTGTCTGGCATGAATCGTCAGAGTTTCTGCTTGATCAGTTTGGAGGTCGGCGAGACATTCAAGGAGTGCTCGATCTTCTCCCGTGGTACCCCCGGCATGTCTGCAGGTTTACAAGCAAACACGACGATGTTGGCATGTAGGAAGGAGACGAGCACACTTTCCTATTTGGGGTCGAGATGAGCCCCAATCTTGATGGTCTTGGTGGGGTCATCGAGGCCGAGGCCAACCACCTTTGTTTCTTTGGACTTGGTGGAGGCACGTGGAGGCTCCAGTGCTAGGATCTCCAGGTCATCGGTAGGCACCGTCTTGGCATCAGTGACCACGCTATCCATCTGGATGGAGAGGTCGGTTGCTTTGATGAGGGCGAGACTCTCTATTTTGCAGGCATAGGCGATGGAGAGGTTGGCCCGCAGAGCCAGAACTCCAGCAGGCGAAGGCATCTTCAGTACTAGATAGGCATATTGCAGTATGGCCATGAACTTGGCTAGAGCTGGCTGAACAAGTATGGCATGGTAGGCGGTGTTGAAGTCGACAATGTAAAAGTTGATGTGCTCGACATGGAAATTGCTAGCCGTGTCGAACTATACTAGGAGGGTGATCTCTCCCAGTGGTTTGGATGCCCTGCTAGTTACCACACCCCAGAAGGAGGAGTCGAAGGGAGTGAGGTCTTCTATTCCGAGGCCCAGCTCCTTTAGGGCTCCAGCGAAGAGGAGGTTTAGAGCACTTCCGCCATCAATGAATACTTTCCTGAAGAGTACTTTCTTGATGGTGGCATCGAGGATGAGGGGGAAATGCCCTGTGTAAGGGATGTGCACCCATTGGTCGGCCCTACTACAGGTGATGGGGATCTTAGACTAGGGGCGATAGCTGGGGTTGGTGGTGGCATCTTCTGTGTTGATGGCGAGCACTCGGTGAGTGGTGAGATTTCGATCTCTTCTGCTCTCGATGGCGGCAAGGCCCCAAAGATAGCGGTGACTACTTTGTTGTGATCCTAGAAGGCGTTGTAATTGTCCCTAGGTGGTCGACGACCTCTGGCTTCATCATCATTGTCGTCGTCCTTCTTTTTGGCCTATAACTCCATTGCCAAGCCAAGGTAGTCCTTCATCTTGTGCTTGTTGTTCTTGTGGAGGGGGCATGGTCCTTCGAGGATCTTCTTGTACTGCTCATCGTAGTTGCGTTTGGCATGAGGTTCGTCAATGGTGGCAATGATGTTGTCTGGTCGGTGGCGGTGATATTGACCAGCTCTAGATGCTTCCGGTCGATCATGGCCACTGTCATGATGGTGGCCATGGTCGTCGTAGCGGTGGTCACTGTGGCATCATTCGTTAGGGCACTCATCGATGCGGCGAGTTGGGTGGTGAGTGCCTACATCCTTGTTGAAGCGAACTTTGGCCTCTTTAGCATCAGCATACTGATCGACGGTCATGATCATCTCGCCAATCCCCTTTGGTGGCTTGCGATTGAATTTGGAGCGAAGGTCGCGGTGATGGAGTCCTCAGACAAAGGCAGTGATGACTTCTACTTCTGTGATGTTGGGAATAGAATTCCTCATCTTGAAAAACCACCTGATGTAGCTATGGAGGAGCTCAGACGATTTCTGATAGATGTAATTCAGATAGTGCTTGGTGCCCGGGCGAGTACATGTAGCCATATAGTTGTCGGTGAAGACTTTCTTCAACTATTCCCAAGATCTAATGGAATCCGGGGTGAGGCTCATGAGCCAGTTCATTGCGGTTAGCGTGAGCATGATAGGAAGATAGTTTGCCATGACACTAGTATCTCCCCTAGCGGCGTGCACAACGGTGGCATAAGATTGAAGCCACTGTGTGGGGTTCATCCGCCCCTAGTAGGGCTCGACCCCAGTAAATTTAAAACCATGGGGCCACTAGAGTGTTTGGATTTCCCTCATGAATGCTCGGGATCGTCACCATCATGATTGGCGGTATTGCCGACGTTAAGTGGCTAGAGGGCAACATTAGGATTGCTAAATTCTTGCTTGTATTCTTGACACCAGTGTATTTCCTCTTCATGGCGAGAGAAACGGTGCCCGTCGATGTGATGTCGCGCATCCCAGAGATTATTGATGTGCGCTTGGACATCCTGGTCGACTTCTTGGTCTTGTTGGCGAGGGTAGTCGATGCGGTTCCCCATAGCTCCCCCCTAGAGAGGTTGTCCATTATCATGCTGTTGATCAGCGAAATGGCTTCTGCTGGGGCGGCGATTGGACCTTGGCGTGGCGGATCGGTGAATCAAGCTTGTCAAGTAGGAAGGTCTTTGATCCTAGCAGATCTTGTTGACCTGACAATGTGTAGGTTTGAGCATGGCAGTGACCTTGGCGACTTCTGGTGTTTTCTCAAGCCGAGCGAGCTTATTAGCAGCCATGGCCAAGTTGGCACTTGGGGTCTTGTAGACATCATGGCTGTCAACACAGACGAATTCATCGTCGAGGTTATGGCGCAGTGGGTGTGGCCTCCCTTGCGAGTCAAGCTGTTCTCCATTACGGGTAGCCTCGGCTAGCACGATGGCAGCCTCATTTGCTCAGCACTGTGCACAGTTGGCATTTCTATTAACACGAGCGGTGCAGTCCTCGTTGGTTTCTCCATCTCATGGAGGGCTATCAACGCTGACATTGAAGATCCCGCCTCCTTGGAAGGGAGGGAGAGGAGGTTGGACGCCGACAGTTTCGACGACAGTCTCCGTAGAGCCCTAGGACTCAGAATCTAGATTTTCCTCTAGGATGGTGTGGAGGGATGCTTTGGGGTGTCGGTCGATTTGCAGCATATTGACAGTTGGCGAGAGCTGGTCAGCGATCTAATCGGTGAGAGGATAGATGTCTCCTACCTGGTCGGCGAATTTGCCCCTTAGGGCATCTTTGTAGGAGGCAGCGATGCTAGTGACCCCATAGGGTAGGGCCATGAACCCTAGAGTTTCCTATTTAGCCTCTGATAGATTGGAATCGAAGGGTAGTCGGCACCGAACCAGAGTGGTCAGAGCTGATTCCACGATGGAGAGGTAGCCGGCGAGCTTCTAGCTAACCTGATCAATGGATGCGATCAGATCATCGTTGTTGATCTGCTTCCTCGGGTAGCGAGGGAGCAGGTGGTGAGTTGTTGATGAAGACAACCTCGAAGGTGGTTCTGAGATCGGATCTACTGTTGCAGGTGCTGGTGTGGTCAGCGCAGAATTAATCTGCACCGGATCGATAATCTCTCCATCTCTGTCAGCATTGATGACCTAGGAGATTGATCCGACCGTAAAGATCTGGCCAGGCTTTGGGGAGGACGAAGAGCCTACAAAAATGTACCATCTTGTTTCATCATAGAAACAACACGCAACTCCCCTACCTAGCGTGCCAACTATCGACAAAAGATGCTCGGTAGTCCTCTAGGGGTATCCCACGAAGGTAGATTGAGGTAGAGGTGCGCGTAATCAAGAACAAGAAGGCAATAGAGACACAAGAGTTAGATAGGTTCGGGATGTTAGCACGAGTGTAATACCCTACTCCTGTGGTCTATTGGTTTATATTGGCGATCGTTATGATATTGCGTGTGTTTTGAGGGGTCCCTACCCGCCTTATATAGTCTGGGGGGCAGGGTTACAAGTTGGTTAGATCTAGGAAGATAACCGAAAGTAATAACATATTACATGAATCATGGGATCGAACGTATCCTAACAGATCTCGTAGTATCTTCAGGATATCGCCCTTGATGCCTTGCTGGTGCATGCTGAGCAGTGCCGTGCATCATAGGTCTTTGTCTTGTGGGCTGGACCTACCCTAGGAGCATAGCTCATGTAGTCTGCCGTGGGTATCTATGGGTCGTACCCCCCACATCTCTCCTCTCTTCTAAACCATTACTCACTCATTCATTGCAAACCTACTCACGGCCAAAACAACTCTCAGCATTCAAGACTCCCCTCTCTTTCCTCTCCCCTTTGCTCCAATCTCGATCCCCCCTAGGGTTTTGAGTGAAAGGAGAGTGGATTGAGTGAGAGCATCACTTTGGCAAGCTTGAGCACATGACTTCTTCATCAAGCCGATTAGATTTGCATCTAGTACTCTTGGGGCTTTGCCCCTAGCTGGCTAGGCATCGCCCAAGAGGTTCCATCTTGTGGAAGAGCCTTGACAAGTTTGTATTACCCTCGATTTCTTAGTGGAAACCTTGAGTGACCTTTGTGGTTGCTTTGAGAGAGGCAAGGAGGTGAAAGAGGCTTTGACCTTTGTGGTCACCTCAATAATGAGGATGTAGGAGCTCTTTTGTGGGGTTGTCAAACCTCGAGATAAATCCTTATGTCCCACGTGCTTGTTGTTATTGAGACTTGTGCTATCACTTTTATTCTTGTGTGTCTCTTCCTCCCCAAAGATTTTCTTAGGGTTTAGACTCGATCTATAGAGTGGTGACCTTTTGGCATCAAAGGAGCAACCCCAATGTGTTATCTTACCACTGGGAAGTGGGGTTGTAAGTTATCGAAGTCACAAAATTCATTTTAGCACTTGTAATATATTTCCCGTAGGCATCGGGACTTCTAACAGTTTGCGTCGAAACTTCTGACGACCTCGGTAGTTCCAACCCAAACTGTCGTGTCTTCCAATAGTTGTTGACAAGTGACTTTGAGTTTTGTGTAGAATTTTTTAGATACGCCTATTCACCCCCCTCTAGGCATTGTTTAGATCCTTTTAATTGGTATCAAAGCGAGGTCTTCTTTTAGCGCTTCACTACATGAGAAGAAACAATGTCGGAGTGCGACAAGACACAAGCCAATGCCACCGAGATGGCCAAGAAGATAGCTGAAGAGTTGATGGCTGCTCAAGTCAAGTTTTTCCAAGATGAAATGAAGAAGATACAAGATGAGATGAGCAAGATGAAGGAAGAATTAAGCAAGAAGGTTGATGATGCATCAAGTGGCAAGAATGAAGCAAACAAAGATGTTGCTAGTGATGTTGAAGCCGGTGAGCATGCTCATGGAAAGGGAATATATTCAAATGTGAACTTCAACTATGGAGAACTCATCAAAGGTTCACCTCTACATACTCCTTCTGTCAACATTGGCAAGCCACCTCACTTTGATGGAACAAGATACACCGATTGGTCCTACAAGATGAAGATGCATCTCATTGCCACAAGACTTTGGGAAGTTGTAGATGTTGGTGTGATGATTCCTACCAATGAAGATAGAGAGATAATTCCAGAAGAAGTGCACAATCTCCATAAAAATGCACAAGCCGTAGCATTGCTTGTGTCAAGCCTAGGTTCAGATGAGTTTAGAAAGGTGAATGGAATGAAAAGTGCAAAGCAAATTTGGGATACTTTGAAAGTGTTATTTGAAGAAGATAAGAGTGTGAGAAAAGGCAACATTGAGTTACTTCATGGTGAATTAGAAAGATTTGTGTTCTTGCAAAATGAAACAACACAATCCATGTTTGATAAGCTTATGGCATTGGTCAACCACATAAGAGCTCTTGGAAGCACCGAATAGGATGACAACAAGGTTGCTAGAAAGATGTTGAGAACCTATAGAGCCAAGAACAACATGCTAGCGTCCGTGATCATGGAAAGTCCCGGTTATGATGAGATGACACCCCAAGAAGTTCTTTCAAAGCTCAAGCATCATGAGTGTCTAGATGAAGATGCAATCAATGCTCACAATCAAAAATCCTAATACAATGGGATACAACAAGAATGCAGCCCTACAGGCAACTCAAGCTCATGAAGGCAAATCTTCTAGTCTAGAGAAGAGAAAAGTGAAGGATGATTCCTCAAGTGAAGAAAAAAGAGTCCGATGAAGAAGTTGCACTTATCAATAGAAACTTAGAAGTTCATAAAGAAGAAGAGCAACCGGAAGAACTTACAGTGATGGGAAGAGAAGGAACAAGAAGAGGTTTGCTATGGTTGTGGTCAAAACCGGTCACTTCAATAGCCGACTGTCCTAATCGAGAAGAAAGAGCACAAGCACAACAAGAAGAAGAGCAAGAAGAACAAAGCTAAGAAGAGAGGTGAAGTCATCTTGGTGGAAGAGTGGGAGTTAAATAATTAGTGACATTCAAGTGATGATGAGAAAAAGAAGGGAGCCACAAACATCGCCATCCACCACTCTTCATCACCGACCATGATCTTCCCCGACTCGACTTCACCACCAAAACTCTTCCCCAAGTTATCTTCATCACCAAGGCTCTTCTCCAACCTCATCAACAATGACTACTACACTCCAACTTGCCTCATGGCTAAGGGGGAGAAGGTACATGTCTCATCCGACCCCTCTAGTGATGAGTATGATAGTTGTGATGAGAACATAGAAGAACTTGAAGCAACCATGATAAACAAATTTGGTAAAAAGGCCTACACTAAAATAAAAACGCTATTGAAAAAAATAGAGAAGAGGGATAGATGCTTGGAGATGCAAGGAGACATAATCACTCAAGAGAGAGACAAGAACCTTGCACTTGAAGCATCTATCGCCAAGGAAAAGATGAAGGTTGAAAAGTTAACCATTGAATTGTCTATAGCTAATGACTCAATTGGGAAATTGACTAAGGAACATTCCTTAGTTAATAATCTAGTAGCTAGCCTCAAGAATGAGAAGAGTATAGCTCAAGAAAGCCTCACAATCTTGAAAGAAAAATACCAAAATCTTGAGCTAAACTTATAGTACTCTTTGGGCTAGCACTTCAACTTCTCCTAAGGCAACCAAAAACTCTAATGTCTCCACTAGTAATGGTTGTAAAAGATGCT